>NW_015654534.1:806305-816199 GCF_001515625.1 Sinocyclocheilus rhinocerous
CTAAAAAAAATTTCTTATCGGCGGCATATTCGCCGATACCGATATATCGCGACAGGCTCATATCGGCAAAACGCTAGCGTGTCTCCGACATAGTGATAACACTCGTTGCCTTCTCTAGTGCAGCTCAACCAGGTCTCGTCCCATTCGTCGATCTTTGTGATATCACAAATCCCGGAAAATGTGCGTTGTAGTCCAAACGAGTCGTTCGTTGTAGTTTTTGAAAAGTGATTTCTGTTTAATAAAATATCTCGTTTTGAAGTGGACTTTGAACTTTGCAGATGTTTTTTATGCTCAAACAGCAACATTACAGACTAACTAAAGTTGAAAAAGTGAAAAAGCATAATAGCACCCCTTTTACACACTTAAGTAATCATGTCAAATTAAAAGTTTTACAGTAAAGTACATTGTTTTAATAATCTTTTTTGTTCTATAAAGTACACTTATTTTGATGTGTTGACTAACATACTAAAAACATGTAAAGTACTTGATTATAATTTTAACTGTCATGTGTTATTTGATATATTTAAAGTTAATATATTTTTAAATGAACATATTTAAATACATAAGTTTCAATTTATGTAACAGTTTAATTAAATGTAGACAGAATCCCACTTAAATGTTTCAAACAACACTGCTAAGTTCAAATAATTGTACTAAACATAAATTTAAACTATGACATATTTTTATTTAATTGCAATTAAAATGCTATTTTATTTTGTTTTTTGTACTAAGAACTCTTTTTAAAAGTAATCTTTTCTTTATTAGTCTCAGATTTGTAAACATTTGGAGGAGCAAATAATAAACGAAATCAGGAGAGCTAATGTCTGCTGCTGCCTGATATGAAATTCCAGATGAATTCCACTCAGATGCTGTGTTTTGGTTCTCCTGCTCATCACATCAGTAGCTGCAGTCAGTAACTCATGCAGCCGAAGCTCTGGAATATCTGTCACCCATACAGTGGGTACGGAAAGTATTCAGACCCCCTTAAATTTTTCACTCTTTGTTATATTGCAGCCATTTGCTAAAATCATTTAAGTTAATTTTTTTTCCTCATTAATGTACACAGAGCACCCCATATTGACAGAAAAACACAGAATTGTTGACATTTTTGCAAATTTATTAAAAAAGGTCTGAATACTTTCCGTACCCACTGTATGTGAACGCACCCGCTCCCTCCCCCTTGACCTTCAACACTCTTCCTCTCTCTCTCTCTCTTCCTCCTCCTTTTGATCTTTGCAAAGATTTTTACAACTCTTTCCAGAAAAAAAAACAGCAATGAATGTCTCATTGTGACCAATGAGTAAGTAACATAAAGTTGTTTGGCCAAACAGCCTACAGCACATTTTTTCTAAGATTATTGGAGTAGGTTTTACAAGAGAATACTTTTTCAGTCTTTGCACTTCAAAATTTCACATTTATTTCAACGTGTTACTTGTACTTAAACGATCATAATGAAAATTACTAGCAATATCTAAGTGAAAACTGTTTCTTGTAAATCCCACACTTTTTCAATATATATATTTTTAAAAGAATGTATATTTTAGGAGTTAGCATTTGGTCGCTATTTCTTTCAAGAGATCACCCTTTAGCAGTGTAAAAAGTAAATATATTCTATTGTGCATGTATGAAAATGATAAAATAATAATAATAATAATAATTCGTTTAGAATAGTTTAAATGAAGTACAGCCACGTCGGATGTCAGTGCCAAACTACCAAGGTCCTGAAATCCTGTGCATGTCACTTTCAGTTCTTTTATGAGGACTAGACCACAAACCAAAGCTCATCATATGAAGTTGACATGATATCGAGCGCTTACCGTGGGTTTCCCCCACGCAGGCACGGCCACGGCATTATCCAGCAGCACCAGCAGCACCATCAGCAGCAGCAGCGCGCAGGAACAAACCCAGCGCATCTTTAAATCACACAACTTTCCTCGCGGATTACCTTCCACTTTGCGTTTGTGTCTCATCCATATATTCTGGAGTAAGAAAGTAGTTCCACAGAACTCAGCGCATCCAGACGCGCGCGCATCCGTGCTGGAGACAGATGTGTCCTCGCCTCCGGAAAGACAGATTCGTGCGAATGTTTCTGCTGAATGTGTTTAATACTCGCAGTAGACTTTATTTAGTGCACTTCTGCTTCTTGCTCTAAACTTTCGCTATCTCTAGGGTGCAAGAAGAATCCCGCAGGAGCACAAAGCGCCGCCCTGCTCCAATCTAATGTCCTCCTCCTCCTCATCTCCTCCCTTTACTCTCCATGCACGTACAGTCTCTGTTTATCAACTCAGAGCAGCATAATAATCGGAAATGCTATTTATTTGACGAAATTCATTTGTAGGGAAAAATGTGTTTTCGGTTGGCCAAAAAAAAAAAAAAAATTATAATAATAATAACTTACTGTGAATTCCTCTTCATTTTCCCCACAGAAATGAATAAATATATCTGGATTTCAGCCCAGGCTAAACAACACCTCCAGTACATCACAACAGGTGTTTTTCTCATGTGCCTGCAAAAAAAAAATTTAAAAAAAATTGGTACGAGCTATAAAACATTAGAAAGACATTGAAAGTTGAAAAGCTTACCTCACTTTCAACTCCAAAAGATAGTCCTCATTGTTGCAGTTTCCATGATATCACACTCGAGTCAACTTTTTTCAACAAAAGCCAGGCTTTTCACAGTGCTTTACTTTAAAGGGGGTCATATGATGCGATTTCAAGTTTTCATTTTTCTTTGGAGTGTTACAAGCTCTTGGTGCATAAAGAAGATCTGTAAAGTTGCAAAGACTAAAGTCTCAAATCCAAAGAGATATTCTTTATAAAAGTTAAGAGTCAGCCACACCTACCTAAAACGGTTCTTCTAACACGCCCCCACATGTCTACGTCACTCAATTATGAAACAAGTTCAGTTCGGCTCTACAGAAGGCAATCGTGTCACTATTCAGCGAGCTGACGGTTGGTTTTCAGTCAGTATCATATGAATAGCAATGACACCGCTGCATTATCATAAAGTATGGAATTCCTGAAGCAGAGAGAAACATGGATTTGGAGAAGGGCACCTGAAAGGCAGCTTCATATCTTTTGCGAGTGGTTTTGAATTTGGCTGGAGGCCCAGGCTTTGGCTGCACTCCAGGTGACTGCGGAACCGGGGGCTGCTTGACCCTTCCCTGTCACTCACTCTGGGAAAGAGCAAAAAAGAAAGGGAGAGGGAGACGGAAGGACGGAGGAGAAAAAGACTAGCGGGACAGGAGAATCTCTTTCAGGGGCCCTGAGAGATGAGAGTTTAATTGGCCATCGATCCATCAGTAGGTCCTCTGGCTCCTGCACCCACTTAATGATTGGCCATGACGTCAGCCTAAATACTCGCGCTAATGAGTGACTTCCCACATAAACCCCCCGCCCATCCCTGCTGCAGGAAAATAGCTCCAAACTTTTCCCAACCAGCTATAACGTCGGTGCAAATCTCTGCAGGCAACATCAGACCACCAACAACCATCCGAACCCACAAACAGTGCTTGTAAGCATTCCTAATGGTCTCATTTACTGAATTATTCTCCTGTGTGGCTTATGTCAAAGCAATAAAACTCTAAAAATAGTAATGTAAATGTATG
This sequence comes from Sinocyclocheilus rhinocerous, assembly GCF_001515625.1. Taxonomy (NCBI): domain Eukaryota; kingdom Metazoa; phylum Chordata; class Actinopteri; order Cypriniformes; family Cyprinidae; genus Sinocyclocheilus; species Sinocyclocheilus rhinocerous. The sequence continues at coordinate 809,913 of NW_015654534.1, forward strand.
TTAAATATAAACAGAGATTTATCTTGTATTTTGAAGAGGCATTCTATGCAGAAATGACATGAGCACATGATCTTCTCCCAATTGCCAACCATTGAATAAATAAAAGGAATAGTGCATCCAAAAATAAAAATTCACGTCATTCCAAACCTGCATGCATTTTTTCTTCTGTGAAAAGAAGATATTTTGAAGAATTTTGGTAACCAAACAGTTTTTGGTAAACAATGACCTCCAAAAAATTCTCAAAATATCTTCTTTAGTGTTCCACAGAAGAAAGTAAGTCATACAGATCATACAGAGAAGTGACAGATAGTGTTGACGGTAACGCATTACAAGTAATGCGAGTTTTGTAATCAGATTACTTTTTTCAAGTAACTAGTAAAGTAACACATTGCTTTTGAATTTAGAAGAAAATATCGGTTAATTTTTTTAAAATAAGTAACGCCAGTCTTTCCAATTTATTGACCGGCAGCTCTCCTGTCCCCATGTTGAAATCGCGAGTAGTGCAGAGGCGTTGTGTGACCATGATGTTACTGTAGTTCATCTCACTCACACAAAAACAGATTCAGTATTCCTCAAAGTGAATAAAAACAGTGAAAAGCAAACTCAGAATATGACACAAACCTGCAATAGTTAGATATGTTAAATACCACAAATATCCTTTATGTATTTAATCCCATTTTATGAACCAATGTCTTTGCTTCGATGATCCAATTCCAATACTAATAAGCAAAAATGACTTTAGATAAACAACATTTGTTTCATTTTTTTGTACTTTTTTTTTTTTAATTGCTGAAGAGTGTTGAATTTCTTCTCCATCTTATTGAAAGGTCTGTTTGAGCTGTGCCCTCTGCTATACAGACATGAATTTACATTTCCTTCAACCTGAGGCTTATTCGTTTCACTTTTGGTGTGAAAGGGCTTTTAAATTGACAAAAAAATATAACTTTTGTATATTAAAAATAAACAAACAAGCAAGACCAGCCTTTATTGAATGAGCACTGTGCGATGTCCGAACTGATTGCACTGTATTGAAAGTGGCCTGGATGGGCCAAGTTTGCCCATCACTGATCTAGAGGATTACAGCACACTGCAGCCAATATAAACCCATCCATTAAAACTTCCACATAAAATCAAAAAATGGTCTGCCCATAGTAAACGAAAAGTCCAGATAAAACCTCCAAACACTTGTTTGGAATGGTTAGTTTTAAGTCTTTTGCCCTTAATTTTCACTTATCCAATAGATTTAGATTCTTAAAAAACAATTGTGGGGTTCTCTAAAAGATACAAACCTAACATATGATGAAGGTTAACAGAAACTTAAGATATTTTCACATTTTATTCTATGACATACGTGACCCTGGACCACAAAACCTCCTATGGAAATAAGCTTTCCATTGATGTATGGTTTGTTATGATAGGACAATATTTGGCCGAGATACAACTATTTGAAAATTTGGAATCTGAGGGTGCAAAAAAATCTAAATATTGAGAAAATCGCCTTTAAAGTTGTCCAAATGAAGTTCTTAGCAATGCAAATTACTAATCAAAAATTAAGTTTTAATATATTTACAGTAGGAAATTTACAAAATATCTTCTTACTTAATGGATCTTTACTTAATGTCCTAATGATTTTTGGCATAAAAGAAAAATCAATAATTTTGACCCATACAATGTATTTTTGGCTATTGCTACAAATATACCCCAGCGACTTAAGACTGGTTTTGTGCTCCAGGGTCACATATAATACATCAGGGACTGTGAAGTGACATGTGGCCAAGTATGGTGACCCATACTCGGAATTAGTGCTCTGCATTTATCCCATCCTAAGTGCACACACACACCGTGAACACACACCCAGAGCAGTGGGCAGCCATTTTTTGCTGCGTCGCCCGGGGAGCAGTTGGGGGTTCGGTGCCTTGCTCAAGGGCACCCCAGTCGTGGTATTGAAGGTGGGAGAGAGCGCTGTACATTCACTCCCCCCACCTACAATCCCTGCCGGTACGAGACTCGAACCCGCAACCTTTGGGTTACGAGTCCGACTCTCTAACCATTAGGCCACGACTTCCCCCTTAATACCTTTTACGATTTTTTAAAAAGGCAGTTGTTAAGTGTCTAGATGGGACTACAGAGGTTGTCATGGACATTAAACGTCATCACACCGAACAAGGTAAACTCATCCACTCATTAGTTGCTTTCAGTTTCATTGTGTTTATAATTGTGCTTTTGCAAACTATTCCAACTTAAACTTGTAGGGGAAATGTTTTCACAAAGACTGAAAGAGCTGTCAGAAGCGTAATAGTGGTGACGTTAAAGTCATGTGACCGTGGTGTAGTTTGTTTATAGCCTATGTTTAGCTTTTTACTTCTGGTGATTGTATTTAGGCGTCAAAACTCATAAAAGTTGCATTTATTTGTGAAGATTATCATGAAAAACAAAACGTGTAAGAATCAAACACTTTTGTTGGTCACAGTGCTTATTTTCTGCAATAATCCAGAAGTCTATGGAAAAATCCTATTGGGTTTTTGTCGAGGGAACCAAGGTGTTGCGAACTGTCTACTTCCATTCAATCGCAACTTTAAAATGCCATACAATATTTATATAATATGAAACAAAAACACCAACTCCATTAAGAGTAACTGATTACACATTTTATTAGGATTAAGACGACAATCACAAAGTTACCAAATGAAGACGATACACTGCAAAAGGAGCCTCATCATCTCTCAGAGCTGAAACACACTGAGGTCAGATGGTGTAAGTGTTATTAGAAGTCGCACACTTAAATCTGCAGGGTCGAGTCTGTAGTGTTGTCTGAAACGTAACGTAGATAGCACGAGCATAGTAGTCGTCAGTGAGCACATCACTAAACTGTGCTTCTTCCGTCTCTGTGCTGTTCAAACAAAATGCCTTCGCATTAAGACAAATCCTCCGGCGCCTTCCGCAGAGTGGAGTTTGTGTGCACACGAAAGGAGCGAGCACGGTGTTCAAGACCATAAAGGCAGACATGGCTTCTCCAAAATCTCCTGCCTCAGATCAGGACTAAAGAAGTTTTAGAAAAGGGACTCTTCCGTCTCTGTGCTGTTCAACCAAAATGCCTTCGCATTAAGACAAATCCTCCGGCGCCTTCCGCAGAGTGGAGTTTGTGTGCACATGAAAGGAGCGACACGGTGTTCAAGACCATAAAGGCAGACATGGCTTCTCCAAAATCTCCTGCCTCAGATCAGGACTAAAGAAGTTTTAGAAAAGGGACTCCCTAATATTCTAGGCCCTCACGTATGTATTTAGTGAAATGCATCTTTTTGAAGTTGCATTTGCCTTCAAACTAATCTCAGGAGAAATGTTGAAATGCAGGGAGAGATTTCGCTGATGCAAAGACGAACGGTAAACTTCAGACAAGTAAACAAAGAGGTAAATGAGGATGAAAGTTAAAGTGTGACATGAAAAGACGGTTAAGTGCGCAAATGCAAAGTCCCTGAGAGATGTTGGGGACCCCTGACTCGCACACATACGCACCAGTCACTATATGACACCAAATGAAAGCTGAAACTCGTCTAAATCGGTGTGGGGGTTTTGTTACAGTGTATAGAATAGCATATACGCACACAGACAGCTGGACTTAAGCATTAGTACAATTTGTTGCTTTAATTCAAACGTCCTCACACCTCATTTTGGTCACATTGAGAAATTCTTGTATCGAGACAACAAAAAAATTAAGACAAAATCCAAATAGTTACATCAGCGTACATAAAACAACTTTTCAATGAAAAGTTACGCTCAAGAACATTGTGGGGTCATCTGCTTAACGTTTACACCAGTTCACCGAGAACAAGAATGTGGACGATACCTACTCTTAGGAGGGACCACTACAAAAACGAAGTATGAAGGGGTATGTTTTTAGGGTCCAGGTTAGCAGATAGGGACTTAGGAGCAGGAAATGGCCACAATGATACCGCCTTTGTGCAGGAACACAGGTTCAGCGCTAATCACCGGGTTGAAAAGGGGCCAGAGCACCAAATTAGCTGGGATTCAATAGGGACTGGGGGTCTGGAATGCATGTTGTGGAAGAATTAGAAAGGAGAAACAAGTAGGGGTTTACATCTCATCATCTCATAGCAAGTGAAATTCTGAAGGGAGTTCATACAGTAAAATCAAGCCGTACTTCCAAACAATGGCGTTCTCACTGGCTTTGTACTTGGCTTTCCCCTTCATACAGATGACCTGAACCCCACTGGTGTTGAGTGGAGTAGGAATGCGCACCTGTAGAGAAACACATGATTTTCACTGCAATATTGTACAACTAATGAGGCACTTCCAGAATAATGAATGTTATTTCTGCTGTCAGTCTCACCTCTATCTTCTGTGCCAGCAGGGAGGGTTTGAAGTTGGACTTGATCACCACCTTTACCTCCAGCTTGGTGCGGCCCACCTCTCGGACCAATGGGATGACGCGAAAGGGGAGGATGATGTCTTTAGTGGTGCGGTACCTGAGACAAGGACGCTGTCATTGTGCTGTGTGACACACTCATATGCAGACACACACACACTCTTCACTGACCTCATGAGCTCATACTCTCCATCGGGAGGGATGAAGCTAATACTGCGCTCCGAGTCAAACTTGCTGAGACGGACACACTGGTGGAACGTGCAGTCATCGATCGCAATGGACTGTTTCCCACTGCAGCAGGAGACACAGAGGAGAGAAACGATGAGGAAACAATGAAGCATGAGCAGAGACTGCAGAGACCAAACACACATTACTCATCAGGGGTGGGCGGCATGACAGTATACTGTGTGACGGCAGAAAATGGTCAACAGGTTAATATTCTGATATACAACGCAGGAGGCTTTTAGATTGCTACCGGTGAGAAGGGTTTATGCATTTACATGTGAGAGTAATGAAGAAACATGAATTGATGTGAAAATACAAAGCATGATGTGTCCCAAACGAGGAAAGGAAAGACTGCGTTGTTAAGCACAACACAAAGCGGGCTTTACACGGTTTACAATTGTAAAGCAACCTCACAACTTAGTGCATTAAGATTTTAACTGATACATGGATTTGAACAGCTATTTTACAACAGCTGTGAATGTGGCTCATTCATTTACAATTTGGTCAAATTTTTACTTGTGTTGCAGAATGTGACATTTTCTTTTTTTGTTTTGAGTATATGTCCAAGTTCTAAATAACAAGAGAAAATAAATGACACTAAATCTTTCATTACGGGAATTTTCCATAAATATGTATTATTATTATTATTATGTATAACTACAATTCTGCTCAAAAGTTTTGGGGTCAATATTTTTTAATGGTTTTGCGAGAAGTCCATTATATTCACCAAGGCTGCATTAATTTGACCAAAAAAAAACAACAACAGTAATGTTGTAAACTATTACAATTTTGAATCCAAAATTTTGAATGGTAGAGCATATTGTAATAAATACAATTATTAGATTAAGCAAGATTTTGGTCATACCGCCTACCTCTGTTACCCATGATGCACAATAACATGTCTGCTATACTGTCATTATGTTGGGAAGGATGTTTGTTTCTAGCACTGTGACCACAACAAAACTGCATGGGAAAGTCTGTAAGAGGGCTGTGATTTGCTGATACCAGATAAAATAAAGCGTTATGTTGTGGTCAGAGCCAAGGGGGCAGGTGTTTGACGGGTCAAAAGAAAAGAGAACTTTAACACAGACCCTAATGAGAATGGCTTTATTCAGGAAAGAGGCTTTTCAGTAAAACAAGACAGGGGAAAGACTGTCAGTATGAGACAAGACAAATGAACTGAAGAAAAAGCTATGCTCCTTCACTTAGAGCCGCTAAACACCTCACACATCAGGGGGGCAATGGCAGTGTCATCCCATGCAAAAAGATCATCTTTATCGAGACATTTGATGGCATGACACGAAGACAGCTGACAAACGAGCTAAGACAGGACAGAGTGCAGGTGATAAATCAGGTGACATCAGGAGTGAGAGTTACGCTACCTGCCCCCCAACTCACTGAAGTCCAGCAGGAGAGGAGAGAGGCACACAGATCAACAGAAAAAAATGGAAGAAATAAAGGGCTAAACCAACGGCACCTCAGAATCAAACATTCCTCTGTAAAGATACATATACCTACCAGCACTAGGGATATGCCGGTATCAAATTTTCATGTTGCGATTAATTGCTAATGCTTTTATCATGGTATGCGGTATTATCACGATATTAAAATTTAGTTTAAAAAAGTGCTGTCATAATACAGTATAACAGGTTTAATAACATTTTTCTTATAACAAAAA
>NW_015654534.1:817151-832080 GCF_001515625.1 Sinocyclocheilus rhinocerous
AAGTAGTGCAGTTGCTTTGTTTACAGGGTTTCCGGGGTAACGGCTGCATTTAAATGAATTATTATTATTATTATTATTATTTCTGCAGTTTAGCGCCATCTGCTGTCAGAGAGTGAAAGTGCGCTTTCATCCAGAGCGTCTCTCACATGTTCCGCCATGTGCTTCTCGTCCGCGCTTGTTTACATCAGAGTGCACGCGTCTTTCACGCAGCATACAGCGGTGTTGTGCATTTTGACCAGTTGATGGGAAAAGTATTCTTAAAATGCATTCAAAATTCGGAATCATTTGTAATATATAATTATTCACGGTATTTAGAAGTGCCCACGATAACACTGCATATTCATTACCGTGATATATCGCATTACCGAATACCGGCACAAGTCTAACCAGCACAAAAGGCAACAGGGAGAGAGTGAGACTGCAAGACAGGATGTTACAGAACACAAAAAACACAAAAACTGTAATATTGTGTCCAAATGTTCTGCTCATAAGGCCTTACATTCGAAGTTCCTTAAGTCAATGTGAACTGGCATTTATAACCCATTTTACTTCAACAATGCGATGGATTTCCAAGTAAAACAGAACATTCAATTCATTTGATTCATCAGGAATTGACTGGATTGTGAGAAGTCCTTATATGACAGGTGAATGGAGGGGAGAGATTCAAAAATATATTAATATGTGACACCTCAACTTTTTTTAATTATGGTTCGCAAACGTGGGTTTGTGAACCTCTAGGGGTTCATGATGGAACTGCAGGAGTTTTGTGAGATAGTGACACAAATGCCAATGCTAAATTCCCTTTAAAGGGGTCATGAAATTAATTTTCAGATGTTTCTGGAAGTTAGCCTATCAGATTATCAAAGTTTTGTTGCAATTAAAAAGTTAAAATGTTTTCATCATTTTCCATACAAATTTTCACTCTGTCACAAACACGTCATTTCAAGTGGAGTTACCTCTTTCAAAAACACAAGTAAACAGCCACATCACTGCACTGCATCCACGCACGGCATGAGTGACGTGTATTTTGATGCTCAAGATGGTCAGCGCTGTAATACAGTCATATATGTTTGAGCCCGAGTCACACTGAAATGAACCAGTGCAAACACAACAATTGCCTTCAAGGACAAAATATTGCCATAGATTTCAATAGAAGATAGTGCTGGGCGGTATGACCAAAAATTTATATCACGGTATTTTCCAAAATTATACCGTTTTTTTTTTAATGCATGACCGGGTGTTAACCATATTTTGATCTACTGATTGAGAGAGGAAATACTGCAGTATATTGACTTAGAATGCCCTATTTTACTGTCATGATGAGTGAATACGACGTGTGGAGTGTGAGAGAAACATGAGCACCGCCAAACAACAAGTCAGATATTTTATATTGAAAGCTGTCATGTAAAGCTTTGTGAACACAACTTTGAAAATATAAAAGTGGGGTATAGAGTGTTTCAGGGATGATGTATTTGTAGGCCGAAACCCAGAAACGAGTTAGCATTTTAGCACGTCTGTTCAAAGTTTTTTTTGGGAAAGGGTTTTTGGTTAAATGTCTGAAATAAGGTCTGTGTTTAACACAAGCTCAAGATATTTGCATGTTTATTCTACAACATAAATTACATCAGTAATAGACTTAAGTTAACAAGTGGCTAAATGGGACTACAGAAGTTGTCGGGGGACATTAAACGTCATCACACCGAACAGGTAAACAATCTACTTGTGTTTAGAAAAATGCTCTTGCAAACTATTCCAATTCAAACTTTCAAGGAAAATGTTTTTTCAATAAAAACGGAAAAAGCTGACAGAAGCATAATGGTGGTGACATTGAAGTCACATGATGGGAGTGTAGTTCGTTTATATTTAGGGCTGCACGATTAATCGAATGTGATTGTCATGCGTATCTTGTCAGTAAAGACGGTTCTGTGATTAGTAGTAAATCTCCAGCACATGCTTTCAGATGGAGCAACATTTACTACACAGAGCCGTAGTTTACTGACGAGCTACGCAAAATCGCATTCATAATCGCAGACGATTTAATCGCGCGATTATGAGATCAAAGAAATCATTCTGCGATTATGAAAGCTGTTTGCGTAGCTTGTCAGTGAACTACGGCTCTGTATAAGACGACGAACTCCGATAAACCATACTGTCATAGTCGTGTGTTTATTAGTCACGTTGAATTAATGACAGCAGTTAAATCTTCTGTTTATTCAGCAACCGCTATAGGCATTTCCTGGGTTTCTTCTGTGTATTTGGAGTTTCAGCGCGAGAGCGCCCTCTGGCCTTCGTTCACGGTTCTGTGATCATTTACTACTGATCACAGAACCGTGTTTCACTGAAAGATACGCATGACAATCGCAGCTTCTGCCTAATCGCAATTTAATTTTGATTAATTGTGCAGCCCTATTTATATTTGGCATTTTTCAAATATTGGCCGATAAGTTTTTCCTGTTTGGCCGATGCTTTCGAGGCGGCACTTTTATTTTGACGGCGCGCCAGACTTTTATTTTGACGGCGCTGAGAGCGGCAGTGCCTGAGCACATAGTGCTCACATTCTCCCTCTTGTTCGCTGTCGTCAACAGTTCTGTCTAATACGGATAGAAGTCTGTCTAATAATCAGATAGAACAGTTAAACAAAGGAATTAAAATGTACACAAAAAAGTATTATAACGATTGCTTTTATATTATTAGTAATAGAAAAGCAAACATTATAATACTGTCTCGTTTGCCATCAGCATTCAGCAAATACGCATTTAAATCATTTGAACAAATCTTTGAATGTCCATTTTCAAATGATTTCAAATGTCTTAAATATTAATTAAAATAAATAAAATTATATCGGCTTAATATCGGCCACCCTGCTTTCCAAGATATCGGCATCGGCTGTCAAAAAACCAATATCGGTCGACCACTATTTACATTCATAAATGTGTTCATTTGTGAAGATTATCATGATGAACAAAACGTGTAAGAACCATAAGCCTTCGTTGATCACAAGCTTATTTTCTCCAAAAGTCAATGGGTAAATCCTCTTTGGTTTCGGTTGATGGATAACTTCGGACTGGCCTACAAAAACACGTCATCACGGCAGCACTCTATAACTGTATAAGTAAAGCTGTGCTTACATGATGCTGGACGCAGTGAGTTACAGGTCATCAGGCACGTGGTGAGCAGTGATGTGAAGATGAAGGTGTCAGAAACATTAACACAGTTCAGTTTCCACATGCTTCAACAAATTCTGTGCTCCATAAAATCAGATTTCAACACTTCTGTTACAGCTATATTAACTGTCCATTTTCATAAAGCATTCACATATTAGAAAACCTAATGGACCAAATGCTGGTGTTTCAAGCAGAACGCACCTGGCTCTTGATACCCTGTTGAGTAATGAAGGTCTTCAAGGCTCCGGTCTCAGAGTTCTGGGGGTACCCAAAATCCAGGATCTCTACAGTAAGGGCAAAGAGAAAAACTATGACTGTGTTGAACTAATACAGCAGTATACAGCAGCTCTACAGAATCCATAAAGTCAAAATTGGCATTTTGGTTTTGAACTTTTGGTTCATGTCTGTCAGTGTTGAGGTCATCTAATATACTGGTGTACTCCTAAAAATGTTGTTAAAAATAAGTATTTAAATTAAATTATAAATAACATTGTTCAAGTAAAACAACGTTTTTAAATGATATTACATTAATGCTTATGTTTTACATAGCTTCCCAACTATCACATGGCAAATTTATTTTTATTTTTTTTAAATGTGTCATTGCTTCTGTCCATTGTGCACTGTAAAGTTTTTATAGGTTTTATACAGGGAAGGGATGTAAACTACTGCTTAAAGGAAAAAAAAAGTCAACATCTTCAACGAAGAAAACTGTGCTTATCAATCTATGTCACAGAGTTTTAAAAGTCAGGCATCACAAGGGATTCTAAGTTTATGTTCCATTATAATGTACAGTCATGACAGTTCTGTAGAGCTGCTTTATAGCTGAAAGTGAATTTGTTTCATAACTGATTAACTGTGAAACACTGAGTGTTATTTTCCAGTTTATTACTGTGAAGCTGCTTTGAAACAATCTGTATTGTATAAAGTGCTATACAAATAAATGTGACTTCACTTGTAAATCAACAGCATCCATCTCAGAGAGCAGAGGAGATGTCTGTCTGTCTGTCTGTCTGTGCAGTATTTTCTTTAGGTTTTGATTTTCTCATCGCCATTTCATAAAAATCAAAACCTAAAAAAACAACAGCACAACAGTTGTGGGAGACTTCATGGCTGGAACTGGAGGGAAAAGAAAACTCAACTGCAATATAATCAATGTTACAGTCAAGCAACATATTGGCAGATATCTTTTTACTTTTGTAATCATTTTAAGATAATTCAGGAAAGTATCGCATCAGGAAAGTCATCGTACCATCTAGAAGCTCGTAGATCAACACAAAGTTGTTCTTGATGTTCTCCTCGCTGATCTTGCCAAAATAGGCAGTCATGACGTCACACATCTTATAGAGGAACTCAAACACCATGGCTGCATTGACATTCTGCTTGGTAACAGCAGCCAGCCAGATGTTGGAGCGCTTGACGTGGAAGAAGCTGGTGCGGGCGATGTTGGTGACGGGTGAGCGTACCTGCTGACGTGCATGGATCACATTCACTCGGAACGCATCCACCGCATTCCTCCTGCAGAAAGACCATCAAGATAGTGTGAGATTGATGTAGATTTAAATAATCAATAGATTAATTAACTGAAAAAAGTTAGTTGCAGCCTTATTCCAATTCAGGTTGGAATCCAGCTAAATCACTAAATAGTTCTAGTATCATAAGCTCACTGCTAGAGCAAACAACACCTCAACTGAATTGAAACCTCACAAGTAACTGATTGAAACACACTACATGGAAAGCAACGTGTAATATTGATCCTAATGAGAAGTGCAGAAGAGATGTGACTTTTACAGTTGATTTCAATAGTTCTGCATCAGCATATTGCTAGACTAACAACATGATACTCTAAAGGCCAAAGTACACTTCAGGTTTTACGTGTACACAAGGGACCACGTACAGTGCCTGTGATGCAAATTTTGTCACCAAAATAGTACATGTGTACTATATGCACACCATCTGATTTTTGTAACCGTGGTTTATGAGAGAGCCACAACTTTAGTTTAAAAGAGTTCAAAGACATTTTTGGCGGTCATAACTTCTGCAGAAAAATACAGCAGATGCTGGTCAAAGATGAAGTTTTTTAGAGCGCATGTGTGGACCGCCTGCGTTCGCGCACGCTATCAAATGGAGTATACTTTGAAAGGCTACGTGTTCGACTCTATGCATACGCATACAAAAACTAAAAAAGTAATACAAAATAGAAGAGTATACAAAAAGTAAACTTTGGGCTTAATACACACAAAAATACATATCACATCCAAAAACTGCTTAAAAGAAAAAGTCTAATTTCTCAAAAGTCTAATTTTAATTAAATTTCTGTGTCAGCCAAGCAACTAGCATTGAGATGAATGGGAATGTTAACGGAAAGCTCTCTCCAGGAATTATTGGTGTTCTTACTGAAGGATGTAGGGATGCTCATTTTGGTTAATTTTCCTGACCAACAAACACCGCTCATTATCTAAACATTAACCGTTAATTGATAAAATTAGAATCATAAATTAGTATTAAATCAAAATAGAATGGACAAGTATCTGTGATGCATTAAAAATACAATAAAAAATTTTTCCCACAGGTTTATTTTAACGTGCAAACAGCATACAGAGCAACAATTATAAGTGATTATAATATAGTGATTACAAGGGGAGCGCTCTTTGCGCACTTTTTAGGCTATAATCCATTCAGAATTTGAATACATTCACTTACGGATTCACTCTCTGATTCACTACCTGATAACCATTTATCCAATATTGCCACTTGCCATTGTGCTGCGTATACTACATCAGTTAACTAAGTGAAGGTGAAGCAGGTGCTTGCTCAGCTGTAGGCACGCTGCATGTGTCGAAACGCGCCCATGAGTGTTATGTTACAAATATGTATAGCATTTTTTTTTCTTTCACCATGCAGCAAACTTTAAAAAATACTTGGGAAAAAAAAAACGTACCAAAAATAAGTACAATTTAAATTAACATAGTATTAATCCGTCAAAATTCGTATTTTCGGTTAACGGTTAAATGGTCAATATGAGCATTCCTAGAAGGATACATGCGATTTTGCCCTAAACAGTGTCCTGACCAGGTGCAACAAGATTCCAGCAGCAAATATTACATTGAAAGCAAAATGCAGCGTCACACAACAAAATGAGAAAAGCGTGTTATCTCTCATTCTGCACAGCACAAAACACACAGGGTGCCTTGTCTACTCATGACATCTGTAACGCTTCTCGAAGCGAAAAAATGCTGTGCAACTTTTCACAGCTGGTTAGGACAGAAACTTGGATTAACAATGGAAGAGATCTTGAGTAGGGTTGGGCTGATAGACAATGCCATCGTCCATCGCCGATGGCTGACAGACATCACGATGTTAAGCTGACATTTATTTAACGTTATTTGTTTCACGCTTCATGCACACCCCTAACCCTAATATGCTTTTATGAGCTCTTCGTGAGTTCGCAGGTGGTGAAAATAAAATCATAAGTACAGGCAACAATGAGCGCTTAGTCCAGCAGATGGCATTAGGTGTGTTCGAATTAAAGCGGTGCTGAGCAGACCGATCGGTGAATGGGTGCTTTGATGTCATACACTAATCGGTCTGCGCAGCGCCACTTTAAGTCAGACACAGCTTTTGTTTGGGGTGTTCGCCGAGTTCCGTCGCAAAATATACATCATTCAACCCAACCAATCAGGTTGTGAACGTATCACTATGCCTTTAGGTACGCTGTCAAAAATGCCAGTGTGAACGCTAAGCGGACCAGGACCAAATGTATCGTTTTCTTTTTTGGTCCGGACCAAACAAACCAAGAGAACCGAACTACAAGTGTGAACACACCCTAAATCATCCTCACTTCATTTCAGCTGTCTGTTTTTACGCTACATACACTGTTTCAACCCCTCTCTTCTTCTTCCCAGAGTTCCCTTTCCTCCAGGCACAATCGACATGCTCACGCACTGCGACTTCATCTAATGATCTCTCTTTCTCATATAGCCCTGCATACATGCGTGAACACACACACACTGCGACAGTATGAGTTGGCAGCGATGTACAGACCCACTGTATCCATAGCAACCCTTCTCTGAACAGACCATCTCTGTGGTTTTAAAGGATGCCAGGATCTTCCAGAAAAGAACTTGCACGCAATCAGAGGCCTAAAATTCATTCTAAAATTCTAACAGTGATCTAAAATTCATCTCTTTTCTCTTTCTAACAGTGAAAGTATGGCTGAAGGTGGAGATGGAACATTTGACTGCTATTATTCCTACAAAGGCCAATGAAACAAACAGATCTGACATCAGACAGGGTGATTAAGGAAGGAAAAGAAATGCGGAAAAGGAAGCACATCAACACATCAGATCATGAGCATGAACGTGAAGGACACGTATCCTTGATGTCACAACCTAGAGCTACCTCCTGTTGAAGCAATCAAAGCCCATCTTCTCCACACCTGAAACACAACCTCACGTTTCACACGTTACGATGACTTACCCGATGTCATCACGGTAGACACGGGAGATCAGCACCTCGCCCTTGTGGTTGTAGATGAAGAGTCCTCCGATCATGGTGGTGGTCTCTCTCAGTGTTCACGGGCCATGCTGGAAAACTGAAGAAAGAGGTGGAGTCAAGCTGTCAGTCACTGGACAGAGAATGCATTAAAAAATAAGGACACAGATTGTTAATTGTACGTACGCACCATGATAATATTTGTTGCATTGAATTTAAATATTCTAATTGTATTTTTTAAGTTTGCTGTCTTACAGTCAACAGCTTTGACTTTTAAAAAATTATTTTCAAGGTTAATTGTTAAAAATTTACCAAAAAAACCTTCTCTGCCTTAGAGGCTTAACAAGAGATTCAAATCGCACAACCACAAAGTTGCTGAAAACACGTTAAGATCTTCCACTAATACCCAGCTCCTGTAATCCTCTCTGTTCACACCTCAGAAAAGACCTAAAAATACACCTTGCAGAAATCAAGCTAAAACCCCCCCCCCTGAAAAATCAATAAGGAAGACAAAACAAAACACGCAATTATACACACAATGAGCAGACCGCACCAACGGACGCACGCATGTGTTCTTTCATTAGGCTGTGGTTCATGTGCCTTTTTGAAGTGAAATCTTTATTGATTTTTAAAAGTAAATGTGAGAATAACTTTATATTGTTAGTAATATTTCGAGTTCGAGATGTACACTTACTATACTGATACATAATTTTTTATAAAAAATGAAATTAATAAAATGTAACTCATCAAATATGATAAATTAAGCTGTTGAGGGACATATGCAAACATATATGCAACCGTTCATATTTTGTCTAAAGGTTGAATAAACTGTTCCAAATTAGTTTTTCCGATTATTTCATGTCAGGTTTTACATTCCCAGTGACTGACTGACACACACACACACACACACACACACACACACACACACACACACACACACATCTGGCTAAAAGAAACTCAACCTGAACCTTATGCAGGTGCAACCTCTTCAATGAATTATGAGTGAAATTATTATGAATATATAGGCAGACTACATAACCTGTACACAAGATTACACCCCAGTTGACAACACGACAATAAAACCTGTCACAACCGTTCCTGTGCATTACGAGTATATCTGAATATTCATAAGAACATGATGAATATTTTGATGATGATGATATCATCTCAGCTCTACAGCATCATGGCTGCTGATGGAAAAACAGAAGAGTTCACATGGCAATTCTGTCCGGGATTTTATAAGGTTTCTATTATGTCCGATAATGGTTTTTAATTAATATGTAATTTTCCGTGATTCTCAGCCGACGGAGCCTCAGACCAGCCCACTGCGACCGTCTGTCTCGCCTCAAAACTAACACATATAAATACATGCTATTTACTTTCTATATCATAGCATCAATAAAACAGATTTTATTATTTAATTTAAAATATTTGTCCGAGATGGACCGAAATAGTTAACAGTAAAGATATGTGGCGATAGCCGCGGCTCTTTCCATTCAAACGCATAGCCATCACGATTTTAAACGCATTAAATGACGTTTTCTTTTACTATCGGTTCCCAAATACTCAATGTTATTCATTTAACACATTCCCTTCAATGGATCTAACATAAAACACCCGCGTCCGGCTGGTTAGCTGGTTAAGCTAACTAACTAGCCCCGCTCGGTTGTCACGACTGACCCGCCCGGCGGATTCCCTCCCTCACCTCTGTGTGTCAGTCTCTCTGTGTCCTCCGAACCGGACCGGTCCGCCTCAGCAGAGACAGGTGTGTCCGCTTCTAACCGAAGCTCCGTGTAATTGAGAGTATTTGGTGTTAGAAGCTGCGGTCACCGATCACTCATGAATCCAAGATGTCGCCCGCTGCTCCCTCCCTCTGCAGCCGTCAGTGGACACGCGCACGCATGTTGGGTTCACGATGTTACCGAGTCCCATAGACACTGTTTTTTTTTTTTTTTTAAGCTTAGGTCATGTTATTTGCTAAACTCCAACCTCAACTTGGTTTGCCAACCTCCACAGAAGAAAATAAGGTAATTTAGATAAAAGGGACACTTCACATGTGTCATTTGAGATGTAGATAAGCTATGGGATCAGATTCCCGCCAAATGTATTGCAGTCACGGATAAAAAAAAATAACAAGCGTGAAACCAAAATTTAAAAACGCAAGTAAAATTATATTGCACAAAATTAAAATATGAAAGCAAAGTTTTCAGAATAAGCCTTTAGTAGCAGGTAAGAAACAAAATGCTACACACAATGCTTTTATATTCTCCTGAGAACCAGAAAAGGTTTTTTTCACGTCATTACATTGGTTGGAGCATAATAAACAAATGGAGAGAAAAAAAAAACATTTTTGAAAAAATATTTTTATTCATATTTTATTCTATGTCCTTTGTAGAGGATGCCAGAACTAAGTTATTAAAAAAAAAACTGAAAAGGCATGTCTAGGCAAAAACAGTGTTTTATTTTTTAATTCACCAATCAGGTTTTAGGTTTCAGGCTATTTTTAACCAAATCTTTTACAAAGATGATTCTCAACTATGTTATGAAAGATATAACAGAATGATTTGATATACTATTTTACTTTACTTTATGCAATTTGTGTGTAAAATGTCCATAAATTGGTATTCCCATTCTATACAATGCATCTAATTTGCATATGAATGTGTTCTTGGGGCAAACCTTAATGAAAAAAGAAGTGTAATAATGGGAGTATTAACTTGGCAACATTTTCATCTCATATTTCATAGGAATATTGATCTATAATTTCTTTCCCTATTGACTTGATGTGTTTCCCCAAAACGCCTGATTAACATGATGTTTGTCCTGGTGTCCTCTACAGAAGACATGCATGAAAATTATGCCCTGTTTCGTAACAAAAAGTCATATATATACAGTACGTGTTTGAGTAAAGAATAAATGCCTTTGTGAAAGAAAAAAAACAGTGCGCGTACTTGTTTTGAATGTGCACAAATCTTAAAAGTATATCATAAAAAAAACCTGTACTTGCAAATAATCTAGTATTAATGAAATAAAATGCCACTTAAGTGTACTTAAAGATTGTACATTTCTTAACACTTAAGAACACTTCTAAAAAAGTAGCATTTTAATAATGTCAAATTAAAAGCTTTACATTTTAAATCATTGTTTTAATAATCTTTTGTCGTGCTTTAATGAAGTAGGCCTACACGTATTTTCATATTAAAAATGTAGTACTTGACTATAATTTTAACTCTAGCTTGTTACCCAATATTACATTTTTTACTTTACATTACTTTTACTTTACCAAATTCCAATGTAGAAATACATATTACACATAAAGATGTACTTAAGTGCTTCAGAAAAGCACTGTACAGTTCAACTAATTGCATTAATATACATTTAAACTACGATACATTATTATGTAATTGTAAATAACATGCACTTAAGTGTCCAAAATTTTTACATTCAGTTTGTAATTGTGTATTATTTTAAAGTATATAATTTATTTCCATATTAAGTGACCTTTTTAAAGTATGCTTTTTTCACTTCTTTTTCACAAGGGGTTTGAGATGCAATCACCAAATTTTTGACTGACATACAACGTCATTTTCGCTGTTGTAAAAATGCATGAAATGTTCATGCCATAGTAAAGTGTCACACACCATTACACACATATAGCTCAAACTAAAAAAATAATTTTTCACAAGTTGTTTTCCATTCTAATCCCTAAAGTTTTGACAAATGTAATGCAGCAGAGTCAGTGTTCACACTCTTCAGAAAGTCTGCCCACAGATGGCTTTCTTATAGTTGCCTGAACATTAAAATAAAAGTATATTTGCTATACTATAACTGGATCTATCCAAACTCTTCTGCTCTAAATGTGGCATCGCATGCTTAATGAGTATTAAAATGTTGTGTAAATAAACTTGAAGACAGTTGGAGTGGATTTGACTCCAGATGTGTGTGTTGAAGGACCAGATGTGTGTGTTGATGCATGATGCTTCATCTAGTCAAATGAAGGGTTACAGATCACAGCAAATGGCTGTAAATCATTTTCTTATATACCGTACAGTGAATTGTCATCATTTGTGCTGGCATTTGCTCCTTCTCTTTGTCTGCTTTCTGGAATCCAGGACATTTTTTAAGAGCAAAATGAATCCGGGCCCCACAGTTCATTAACATCACTCCCTTACATTTCACCAAATCGCATTGGTGGAGGTCTGAAGAAGCCAGTGTTTTAGTGTTAGTTGCCAAAAAACTCTTGCACCTGACAAATATGTCAAAAAAAAGCCCTATAATGGGAGTTTTATTTTTGAATAATGATATAGACCCACTAGTCTCCTCAACAAGCTGCATGATTTTCAGTATGAGAGTGCAGGACAGTTTATGTGCTAAAGTTTCATTTTTAGGGTTAAGGTTTGTTTATAAAGTGTGAAGCGTGTTCATCATGTGTAAGTGGTTCAGTCTCAGTTGTATATAAATTACGGCTTGTCCCTGGATCTTCCTTTGATACGGTGGAAATATAAATCATAGAACAGCACTTCTGAGAGCCAAAGAGAATGAAATATATTCTTCTCCCTTAAATGCTGACAGACTGTCAGAATCAGTGTGGGAAAACTTTCTCTATGAGAATAAAACTGCAAGAAAATCCACCCATCATTTTGTACCACCATAACTGGAGCGTGAGTGGAGATTAGTTATGACGTCCCCCAAACTCACATATAAAATTCCCTTGTGTTTCTTGTGAAAAAGAAGTGCTTAACTGTACTGAATTTGCACTTGTACGTCATACTAAAATGCCACTTAAGTGCACTTAAAAAGAGTTCACTTTCATGCCTGTTTCTCAACATACTTTTAAAAAGTGCACTTTGTAATAATGTCAAATTAAATTTTTTACTTTGATGTACATTTTAAATCATTAAAGAAGTACACTTATTTTGATGCATTGACTAACATACTAAAGCACATATAAAGTAATTGATTATAATTTCAACTCTTGTGTGTTATTTGATATTATATTTAAAGTTTTTAATTTAATTGTAAATAACATGCATTTAAGTGTCCGAAAACATCACATTAATTCTGCACTCAAGTATATTACTTCTGTAATTACAGTACTTTTTTTTTTTTTAAGTGTGCTAAAATGTACTTCTTTTCACAAGGGGCAGTTTGCTGAAAACATATTCTTTGGTTGGAAGTTTTAAGGAATTATGGGCTTCATTATGTTGTCTAGAAGAGAAGGTTTTGTTATGTCTTCATGATGCAGAAGAATAAATGTGATTTTCTTTTCACAAAAAAAAAACAGAAAAGATTCACGCTCAGTGTTTAGGCAATAAACTATATTTATAAATAAAACAATTTGTTTCGTGTTGTCATAAAACAGTGTACAGCGAGTATTAAATTGAACCATTCAATACTATCTGTTTCCAATAATTAAAAATGTGATGAATGCCTCTGAGAAAAAAAAAAAAGGAAGGTTTACAGAGAAACAATGAAGCACAGTGCTGATAGTTAATGATGACAGACATTAACATATTAAGTACGGTGTTGTTTGAGGAAGAGTGAGAGAGTGAAAGGAGCTGCTCTTCATCATATAATAATAATAGTGCATCATCAGGTTGCTTTAGGACTGCTGATAACATTGAAACATTAAAGATCCATTTCGAACTTCATCACATGTAATACAGGTGGACTGTTACAAAGAATAACAGTACAAGACTGAATATCTCCCAATTAAGTTCTTTAAATCAACAAATGATTTACTTAATAAATGTCCCTGGTCTTAATGTGCACAATTTATCAATTCAGGTTATTAAAACAACAAAAGAGATGAAAAAAAAACATCATGCATCATGTTTAATAAATTCATTTTAACCCAAAGAGTAAGGCGGACTTTAAAAGTCCTGTCTGTAAACTTAAAAACACTATTTTTCTCTCTCACTCTCCACAATTCTTAGCAGAAAATTAAAGCCATAAATATAAAATAATTGCCAAAGATTCTATCTTTTGATAGCATTTGTCTTTTTTAAAATCATTCAAAATTATTTGTTCATCCTTAAAAAGCAAAAGGTGATTTAGAAGTAAGAGATATCCTGACTTTCTTCTCATGTCATGCTTTTCTCTCCTGCTTAATTTAATTCATCTTTGATTGAAAAACAGATCTTAACTTGAGGTTAATAAACTGGTCAGAGGACAAAATATAAAAAAATGCAGGTAAAGTACATATAAAGTACACAAAAACCAGCAAGCATTCACCTTCATCACTGCATCGCACAGAGTCTCCTTAAATCAGAGACCTCGGGTCTCTGAGGGCATGATGGGATACGTGATCTGTTCCAGTCTTCTTCACTGAAGAAAGTGCAAGCCACAGGACACAGGAGGGACATTAGGAGGGACACTCAGCTACTAAAATGTCAATGCATCTCTTTCTCGTCTTCCTCCCCATCTTTCTTTCTTGATTTCACAGTGCCTTGAGCATGTGGGTCGACCCTCGGGGTCACATGAAGCTCATCACATGACGTCGACGAAGAACTCACTGGGGTTCCCCATGGCCATGCGGAAAGATTGGCGCGAGGCTGTGAGTTCGGGCGGCACTGAGGCCAGGTCTCGGTCTGGAGGAGAGCCCGGCGCTGCTGTGGAGGGTGTCTGTGGCTGTGGCTGTGGAGGGAGGCCCGGCGCTCCACACACCAGGCTCTGGACGCTCCGGATGGTGTGTGAGCTACGCACGCTGTGTTCGCTAGGGGCCGCAGCAGAGCGCTCACTGGGAGCCTTCTCTCTTTTTTCGGACTCGCTGCCGCTGCCGGATCGGCCTCCAGACTCTTGCGTTCCAGCCGCTGCATTTGCGTTGTTTTTGCTGCCGCTTCGATTCGAGCCACTGCTTCGACTGCCTGCGAGCGAAATGAAAGAAAAGAAAAGTGAGACTTCCTATTTAAGTCTAATTCTTTGGTAACTTTTCCATGCATTCGCCTTGTAATTGGATTAGATATAATTAGGGCAGAAGAGTTGACCACAGGATCAGAAAGAGGCATTAAGGGGCAATATTTGCCCCCCTGGAAGTGATTTCATGGGGCATTTTTCTTTACCTTTGTATATATATATATATATATTTCTGTCATGACAACTCTTGGAGGGATTGGCATGGTAATAATATTTGAATGTTGAGCAGCGAGCACATTGGCTACCGATACAGGAAAGAACCAATCAGCTGTGCCATGTGATGATGTCATTAAGTCAGAGTGAGTTAGACCTATCGGACTGCGCCATCTAGAGTTTCATGCCAGAACTCTGTATTTGTC
>NW_015654534.1:832189-838933 GCF_001515625.1 Sinocyclocheilus rhinocerous
ATATATATATATATATATATATATATATATATACAGAGCCATCAAAAGGGTTGTGCCAAGTGTGGAACCGCACAAGGCTTTGCGTCTCTATTGGCATCATGCCAAAATAAAGTGATCTTGTCCTTCGAAAGACTATAACAGCTAAAAGTCAAAACTAATAGTGAGACTATGTGTATACTGCTTGTTAAAAACGTAATAGAACTTACAATACATCAGTGTTGGGCGGAAACCTTGTATGTTCAAAACCACTACTTTTCAGGAAATGGAAAAAACACTGTATTTTTAAAAAATAATTAAACACTGTGTTGTCAAAGATGATATCATGGCTTTATATATGGTCAGCAGTGTTGGGCAAGTTACTCTGAAAATGTAATAAAATGACTGATTACTGATTACTCCTTTTAAAAGTAATCATGTTAGTGTTCTGATTACTTTATTTCAAAAGTAATTAGTTACATTACTAGTTACGTTACTTTTTTCTCCATGAAATTTATGAAATCCCAGCATACACACTCCCGATAAATATTTGTTATTAAAGCATCAACATTCACAGAACACTGTTATTTTAACTAAAGCAAGCGGCTGCTGCGTGCATGGTTTGGATGGCAGAATGCCAGCAAAGAGCGCTGCAATTATAATCTCTAAAAGACATCTCAGTTCATCGCAATCTCACAAATCTCTGTTATAATACAATAAATATATGCATAATGAATCTTCCATAATGTCTACAATTCGTGTGTTATAATGAGAGGATTCGTGAGCACGCAAATTTCAGCACTGCATTGCTCAACGCTGCAAACACGTGTTATAGCCTAAATAGAAACTGCATACGCTTCAGTGTCACATGATCCTTCAGAAATCATTCTAATATGCTGAAGCTGAGCAGAACTAAATGTAATTCCATATAATCTATTGCGACATAATCACATTTGTTTTACTTTAATTGTGCAGGGGCAGTTGTGGCGCTCATATCCTGAATTTGGGGGGCATTATTGTTCATTTTGGTGGCATTTTTGCCCCAAGCCCCAGGTTAATTTCCGCCCCTGATCAAACGCAGTCTCACCTTCGCTGTGCGGGCTGCCAGCGCTGCCGCCCCCTGCAGTGAAGCTGTGGCTGGGGTCGTGCACAGGGTGGGGATTGTACGGGTGAGGGATCGGGTACTGATAAGGGAATGTGAGCGTCCAGGGAGCTACACCAGGCAACGGAGCGAGAGTGTCCTGGTCAGACGCCCCACTAGAACCGTCATGGTCATGCAAGGTGAGACTGGCCATATCTGAGACAGAAGAGGAACAAACAGGAGGGAATAGAGTTCACTCCAAATGAATAAATGAAAGACGCTTCAATGTGAAAGAGTGGGGAGAAATCGAAGAACTCACTGCCGCACAGGTCACCAAAGATGTAATAGCACTGTTCAGAGAAAGTGATCTTGTTGACAGTGTGCCGGATGTAGCCAGCTTTTAGCAGGTTGCTGGCGTATTTGCGTGCCTCCCGTCTGTCAGTAAAGCCCTCAACGTGATGATAGAGCCAATCCACCACATCTGAACCTGAGAGGAAAACAAATATTTTACTTCTGAAGACACTAGTGGAATGTCCACATCCAACTTCAATTTAATGCATTCTCTGAAATGAATTATTATTTAAAACAATTATGACTGTTACCAATCAAATCAAATACAACAGTGGCTGTAAATTCACCCTTGTGAAAAAGTAGCATACTTTTGAAAAGAGTACTTATTACGGAAATAATGCTTTTAAATTTTACTTTATAAGAATATACTTAGGTGTGAACTGAGTATAATACACTTATTCGCATGCTATTTACATTATTGTATTAAATAGTTTTATTCATTTATATTAAATGCAGAACTTAAAAAGTGCTTTTAATTGCTTTTATTTGTAATTTAATAATTACTTATATTGTCTTTGAAATGTACTGACAGCACTTATGGTAAACTAAAATATAGTTCTCACTGTCATTTTTATTGAAACTTCTAAGTAATGTATTTACATATATTTGTAATTATACATTTGTAATGATGAAGTTGAACTTAAGTACATTTAAAATATATTAACTAACTTTAACTGTAATATCAAATATCACACTACAATAAAATTATGATCAAGTACACGTGCTTTAGTATATTAGTCAACACATCAAAATAAGTGTACTTCTTTAAAGCAAAAGATTATTAAACAAACTGGGACCCACTTTATATTAACATGGTAGTTAAAGACACCTAATATAAAGTTGGGCCACATAAGGATTCAAACGTTACTTTAAAGTAAAATATTTAATTTGACATTATTACAAAGTAAGTTAAATCTCTTTTTATGTACACTTAAGTGGCATTTTATTTAATTATTATTATTATTATTATTATATTATCTATTACAGTTTTTACAAAAATATACTTCAAGATTCGAAAAACATTACTAGTGCACATTCAATACTATTAAGCACACTTCTTTTTCATACTGGCTTAACTGGATAGATACTGAAAATGATGAAAAACATCAAACACGAGATAACAAATAAAAAAAGAAATTCATTATGATGAACCTGTTAATCCCTTTTGGTGGCATTTTCTCTCCACGCTCAAGTTCATTTTTAAGAGTGAGGCTGCAGGTTTACCTATGAAGGCGTTGGGGATGGTGATCTTCAGCCACATTCTGTCCCGCACCTCCAGGCCTGACTCTGGAGATGCCATTGCTTTGGCTACTGCTGCCATGTCGCTATGGATGGACAGATGGAAATCCTCGAACCCTGCAGAGTAAAGCTCAGTGAGACAGTGCACAGCAGTCCACAAATGTGAGTGTGAATTACAAAGAAATGCTCTGAAGATGTTATAGCCATTATCAACTGATCTGAACTTTCTGACTTCTCAAACATTACAAATCCATCTAATTTCCCGGGAAAAAGAGGTGTGCTTAATTGTATTTAATGTGCACTTGTAGTGTACTTCAAATCTTAAACGTACACTTTCATGACTCTTACTTAACACACTTAAGTGCCCTTTGTAATGATGTCATATTGAAAGTTTTACTTTAAAGTACATTTTAAATCATTGTTTTAACAATTTTTTGTCATGCTTTAAAGACGTACACTTACTTTGATGTTAACATACTAAAGCACATTTTAACTGTGGTGTTTATTATTAATCAAATTTAAACTATAATACAGTTTTATTTAATTGTAAATAACATGGAATTATGTGTAAACATTACATTCAGTTCATACTAGTATATTCTTTTAAAGGGGTCATATGATGCGATTTCAAGTTTTCCTTTCTCTTTGGAGTGTTACAAGCTCTTGGTGCATAAAGAAGATCTGTAAAGTTGCAAAGACTAAAGTCTCAAATCCAAAGAGATATTCTTTATAAAAGTTAAGAGTTAACCACGCCTACCTAAAACGGCTCATTCTAACACGCCCCCACATATCTACATCACTATCTGGGAAGATTTGCATAACACCGCCCAAATGTTCAAGCAAAGAAAGAAGGCGTAACTTTTATTCACGTTGTAGTATTGTTGTTGCCGCCGCCATGTCGTGAAGGCGCTGTGTGTTTCGTTGTGAAAGCGAAAATGTACAGTATGTGGAAAATAATGTGTTTTTTGAACCTTAAACCGCATAAACACATTTCATTACACCAAATACACAAAATAATGTTCTTTTTAGCAACATCATATGACTTCTTTAAAGAATTTTCTTTACGAGTACTCTATTTAAAAGTATTCTAAAGTGTAATTCTTTTTGACAAGGGCTGTACTGCCTAATTTTTAATGTCTAATTTTCTGTATGTATTTTGTTCAAGACTAATCACAAATCTTTGATTTTCATTTGACACTCAGTTGTTAAGGGCTACGATCACAACACAGTAAGCAGTGGGTTGGCAGATGACGTCATCCTCTGGCAACAGACAGCGGGCACAGCAGAGGTGGATTATGGGAAGGGTGGGTGGATAAACACTTACGCTCAGTCTCTGGAATGGAGCTTGTGATGGAGGAGCTGGTGGAGGTGATTGTGCTCATGGAAGGGCTCATACCGTACACTGGGTACGTCCCCGTCATAGCGGCAGTGTGAGACACCCAGGCAGCAGGGTCTATGGGACGGATCGGCTCACCTGAACAAACACAGGGGGAGTAAACGGATGCCTGGTCACTTTAGATGCTACCAAAGAGGTCAAAAACAGTAAAAGAAAATGATTTAATTTGAACTGTGAGAGTGAAATGGTTGCGAACACCACTTCATGTTTAAAAGAATAGTTCACCCAGAAATTAAAATGTACTCGCCCTCAGGCCATCCAAGATGTAGATGAGTTTGTTTCTTCATCTGAGAAATGTAGCATTCCATCACTTGCTCACCAGTGGATCCTCTGCAGTGAATGGGTGCCGTCAGAATGAGAGTCCAAACAGCTGATAAAACCAATAATCCACAAATAATCCACACCACTCCAGTCCATCAGTGAACATCTTGTGAAGTGAAAAGCTGCGTGTTTGTAAGAAACAATCCATCATTAAGGCATTTTAACTTTAAACCATCGCTTCTGGCCAAAATACCATCCATAATAATGCCTCCTCCAGTGAAAAATTCCATCTCCTGTTGTCCTCTCACATCAAATTCCACCGACATATTTGTTTAGAACTTTTTTGGACTGTTTTCGGTGCTTGATCTGTGCATATTTCTCTCCGGATTCAACGAGACGACTTTTTCACTGGAGAAAGCAATATTATGGATAAAAGAGCGATGGTCTGAAGTTAAAACTGTCTTAAATATGGATATGTTTCTTACAAACAAGCAACTTTTCTCTTCATAAGACATTAACTGATGCACTGGAGTGGTATGGATTATTGTGATGTTTTTATCAGCTGTTGGGACTCTCATTCTGACGGCACCCATTCACTGCAGAGGAACCAATGGTGAGCAAGTGAAGGAATGCTACATTTCTCAGATGAAGAAACAAACTCATCTACATCTTGGATGGCCTAAGTGTGAGTACATTTTCATATTTGGGTGAACTCTTTCTTTAATAGCACTGTAACCCACTATCTCTTACTTCGTGGGAGGGTGAAACAGCTACGGGGGTTTGGATCCCAACATTTGGCCACAGTCAGTGTGATGGGTCTGTAAATGTGAACATACACAATTAGAAGAAATGTCGGTGCTGATATCAATCTCATTTAGTCCATAATAAGAGCACCAGACATCACGGTGTCCACCTCTTACCCAGGTTTATGGACGATCTCTCGCAGCACCCTCACTGCATCATCATTACTCATGTTCTCAAAGTTGATATCATTCACCTACAACAAAAGAAAGCAACTCTTATAAATCACAACAACCATGAGCAGGAATATCTTCCAGTACAAATCAAGCAGCCAAACCAGACCTGCAGAAGCATGTCACCAGGCTCAATGCGTCCGTCAGCAGCCACCGCACCGCCCTTCATGATGGAGCCGATGTAGATTCCTCCATCACCCCTCTCATTACTCTGCCCGACTATACTAATGCCCAGAAAATTATACTTCTCTATAGTAAGGGGGAGAGAGAAAAGCAAAATGAGAGATGAACAGCAGAGTATAGATTTAGTATTGTTAGAGTGCAACATTTTTATCTTCATAATCATTTGTTAAAATATAGTAACATTCTCCACTTCTTGGGTGACCTTTTTTCCATGGGTATAGATATTAAAGGAATATTAATAAACGGAATCTGCACAAGACATTAAATAATAAACTGAAAGAAACACAAGGCCTAAATTAAAATTCAATCTAGTTTCTATTTCTAAATGCATTTTATAGATCTGATTGTGAACAATTCATCCGTTCATATGTTGCATTTTTTTTTAAATGTTTTGTCCTTGTAATGTTTAATCAGAATGTCAAAACTGGATCTTCCAGCGAAAATGTCAGACTGCTGTCTGGTGATGTATGCAGGTCTTCTCCAATCATTTAGACCTCTTAAACTCCGCCCCTGCAAGCTTTTCATTGCATTCATCATCCTCCACTTTTGAGTGCCACGCCCACTTCTCAACATCCAATCAACAACTGATGTGTAGAACAAAGTCCCCACCCTACTTTTTCTTTTTTTGACGATCCATTACAGTCAGATGTACGTCACAATACGGAAGAAAAGTGTCACTACTTCTGTTTCATTGTGACTTTAAAGTCGAAGATCCAATAGCATAAAATCTACATCTCAAAGAATTACAAACAAAAACAAAGAGAAAAAAAAAATCTGTCCCCACTTTCAGTTTTTTTGTTTTTTGTTAAACACATTTTATAGTTTCTGGTAAAGATTTTAAAGAATTAATACTTTTATTCAGCAAAGACGCATTAAACTAATCAAAAGTCACAGTACAGTAATTTATAACGCTACAAAAATGTATATTTCAAATAAATATTGTTCTTATGAACTTTCGATTTATCAAAGATTATCACAGTTTCCACAAAAATATTAAGCTGTAAAACTGTTTTTCAACAATCATAAGAACCAATATTAATAATTGAGCACTAAAAATAATCTAAATTAATTGAGCAGCAAATCAGCATATTAGAATGATTTCTGAAGGATCATGTGACACTGAAGACTGGAGTAATGATGCTGAAAATTCAGCTTTGCATCACAGGAATAAATTACATTTTAAAACAAATTCAGATCGAAAACGTTTCTTTTAAATTGTAAAAATATTTCATAATATTACTGTTT
The DNA here is from genome assembly GCF_001515625.1 of Sinocyclocheilus rhinocerous. NCBI lineage: Eukaryota > Metazoa > Chordata > Actinopteri > Cypriniformes > Cyprinidae > Sinocyclocheilus > Sinocyclocheilus rhinocerous. Next base: position 838,896 of record NW_015654534.1, read on the forward strand.
TTACTGTATTTTTGATCAAATAAATGCAACCTTGGTGA
>NW_015654534.1:838976-850298 GCF_001515625.1 Sinocyclocheilus rhinocerous
ATTTCTGAAGGATCATGTGACACTGAAGACTGGAGTAATGATGCTGAAAATTCAGCTTTGCATCACAGGAATAAATTACATTTTAAAACATATTCAGATCGAAAACGTTTCTTTTAAATTGTAAAAATATTTCACAATAGTACTGTTTTTACTGTATTTTTGATCAAATAAATGCAGCCTTGGTGAGCATAAAAGACTTCTTTTAATAACATTAAAAAATCGTAATTATTCCAAATGTTTAACCGGTAGTGTATTTAAGATCTTTTCTTGTTTGAAAAAACTGCCACCAATTCACCCCCATGAAGCCCGTCTACAGCACAGATGGTTCAAAACGAGTTACACGTCAAAGTTTAATACTTACAATACTTTTAATAATATAACTTTTCACAATCTAATTAAATCCAGATGGAAAACTGAAGTCCTGTTTTACATTTCTGTTCCACTCAGAAATGAACGTCGTTAGTGAATGTCATTCATGTTGTCTTTAACGGAGTGGTGCATGTTCAACGGCAGACACACAGATATACATGCGCACATACTCACCCATGTTTAATATGACAGTTATGATGTTCAGAGACATGGTGGAGTCAGTTATGCTGCTGAACGATGAGGACTGGAGAGATCGAGAGAAAGAGAGCGAGAGATGAGGACACACTTAAAGAGACAAAACTTTAACACTGATAGCCATGAGGTTTATCTGGAGTCTCACCCTCTCCATTCTGGGTGCTTTGGGTTTCCGTCTGCGGCGGCGATGGCGTCTCATGAGACGTGACGATGTGCTCTGCTCCGTAGAGCTGCTGAACCTGTAGCAGCATCACAGATGACATCTAATCTTCAAAACATCATATTCAGCCTGAACGTGGCTTTTGTGCACATATAATGCACATTACAGTCCTCTCAGCTCTGATTGGTCCTGAGAGTCACGTGATGCTTACCAGCCAATCGTCTGCATTAGTGTAGTAGTGTATCAGAGCATGGAAAACCATGCTTTGTGTTGGCTTTCCAGAGCATGTGATTTGAGTGTACATTAAGTCATCTTCATGAGGAGGCGATATGAAGAGCCATAAGCTACACTTAACGTATAGTTCCACCATATCTCTGACTCTTACAATTGGATCTTTTTGTATATATAACTTTATCATGCCCATATTCAGATGACCTCTGTTAAGGCTGGCCTCTTTACATGTGAAAAACATCAGCATAGTTCACACTGTCCTTGATTAGGATGGAGCAGAAAGGGTCCTTGTAATAGATTTAATAATCTTTATGCAAAATACTTTTGACCCTTAAAAACAATTTGGACCCTTAAGATTTTTTGGCATTTTGATATTATTTTCAGGACCATCAAGCTCATTCTGTCCTTTGATTCTCATTACGGTAATGCGAACTACATTACATTTTTAAATAAAAAAAATTTTCAATTGCAAAACTTGTATTTTTTACTATTACAATAAAAATCGACTGTATTACTGTAATGAAAATCGTTGTTAAAAACAATGCATTTTTTTTTAATCATTGCGAAACAGTATTAAGTACTGTAATAAAATAAAACATGGACTGTATTACTGTAATGAAAATCATTGTTAAAAATAATGTGAAAGAAATTCATTTATATTACTAAAAAAATCTAATCAAATGAAAAAAAAAACACTATTCTGTATTATAATGCAGTTAAAAATTACTGTAAATTACTGTAAAGATAATCATTGTTAAAAATGAGAAAAATTTATTTATTTAAAAAAAATAAAAAAATTGAGGAATATTATTTTGTACTGTAATGCAGTAAAAAACTGTCTGTTTTACTGTCATGAAAATCATTGTTAAAATATTGAGAAAGAAATTCATTTATTTTACAAAAAAATCATTGCAAAACAGTATTCTTTACTATAATACAATAAAAATGGACTGTATTATTGTAATCAAAATCATCATTAAAATAATGAAAAATTTGCTTAATTATCCTGAAAATAATATTACATTGCAAACAGTTCTCAATGTGCTAATAGTAAAGTAGATTATATTTACTTGCAAAATATTTTTTCCCCCTCTTCAGTCTGACTGACATGTAAACTGACCATTATGCAGCTTAAAGGCAGGTTTATTAGAAATCATAGATACCACAATAGCAGATTGGCAAGGAAAAAAAAACTTAATATAAATTACTGCACAAATTGTCTCCACTGATGGCTGGATAACAGAAAAAAACTGTGCATGAAAAAAAAATTCAAATGTAATGACCTAACTGAATGGCTTTTTAATGGGTTTTCTGTTTTACAGTCTGGTTGGAAGTGCGCTTTGCATTGTTAAAGTTCTGTTTACATAGTACATCGGACTAGGGCTGGGAGATATGGCCAAAAATCTTATCACAATTTTTTTCCATATCGAATGGTATCGATATTTATCATAATTAGGAAATACTTTCCACTTTTTGTTAGACCTTGAGAATAAATGTAAACATAACGTGTTTGTTCATGATTAAACTCTACACAGCGTAATCTAACTTTTAATTTAGGAAATCCTTTTTATTTTTCCCTAAATCCATCCTGTGTTTTCCATTTGATTTTTTTATGGATTCTGTGTTTTGTTTTATTAGAATTTTTCTATCATATTTTTTCATCAAAAATAGTCTTTTAAAATGTAATCAAATGAAAATGTAACAATTTACATCAAAACATTGCATTTGTCAAATAAGATGCTGCAAATAGAACTATATACATTAAAACATGGATGAAAAAATATCTCGGTTGTATGATATTGATAATGATAAAACTAATTACTACTATTATTACTATACTATTACTTTGAGAAGTACATACATATAATTTTAATATACATACATAGTAATACATTTCTGTCATAATTTCAAGTTAAAACTGAACTTTTATTTTGGTGGTTTGTTGTGAAGATCTTTGGGTTTCAGTTTGTATTTGACAGTAGTTTTTCTCAAATGAAACTAAAAGTGAAGTGACCCTCAGAGCAGACATGCAGATGAAATTCACGTTTTTATGTCCTCATATATTGAGACGACAGACGCTAAAAACACAGCGAGCATCACGTGTGTTTGGGTTTGTGTAGTAGACCACACTATGCACTATGACTTATTAGCCATATGTACTGACTGGCTGTTGTCACATTTATTTCTGCTGTTAGATTAAACGAGTAAAAATGTCCAGAGCTTATCATGATTATTGACTAGGGATGCACGATATTGGATTTTTGCCGATATCCCGATAATTTTCAACTCATTTTGGCCGATAGCCGATACCGATATATCATTATTTTTAATTTTGGTTAGTTTAAGGTAAACTTATTTGTTAGAATTAAATAAACAATAATAAAGTTCTTTTATAATTACAGTACATTGAAGATTTGAAAATAACTATAAATAAACTATATATTAATCACTGCATTTTTTTTTTTTTTCAGAAAGATGCAGTGGTAACCTTAACATTTTATTTTATGATTTAACATTTGTAAATGGTCTAAAGCAAAAGAGTTGTAAAAAGTCTGAAAATCTTTTAGAGCTCATAATTTGTTTAAAAAATATAACATATTACACATTAATATGAATAATGAATAAATCAGTATATATAAAACTATTTAATTAAGTATCATTGTTTGTGATTTTCTTTTTTGTTCATGTAAGCTATAGCTTCTGACCTTTAAATCAAAACATACTCATGATTTTATGGCATCAATTACTGCTTTATTTAATCATAAATATTATTTGTGTATTTTGTTTTCATTTTATTAGAAGTAGGTCAAAAGCGCCCCCTACGGAATTATAACACCTTACTGAGCGGGCTTTAGGACCCGATTCTGATATTGGTCCAAAAATATCGTGCATCCCTATTATTGACATAAATTTTATTGTGACCTTGGCATGAAATCCTTTACCGCCCAGCCCTACATCATCAGATGTCTATTTCAAAAGAGTAAGAAAAATCCTTCTTTTCCATGACTGGTTTCTTGACATGAGTCTGTGAGAGCAGGACTCACCTGCTAGCAGAGTCCTCCTCCTCTGAGTCGAAGAAGCTGGTGGTGTCCAGCTTAACACCTTACTGAGCGGGCTTTAGGACCCGATTCCGATATTGGTCCAAAAATATTGTGCATCCCTATTATTGACATAAATTTTATTGTGACCTTGGCATGAAATCCTTTACCGCCCAGCCCTACATCATCAGATGTCTATTTCAAAAGAGTAAGAAAAATCCTTCTTTTCCATGACTGGTTTCTTGACATGAGTCTGTGAGAGCAGGACTCACCTGCTAGCAGAGTCCTCCTCCTCTGAGTCGAAGAAGCTGGTGGTGTCCAGCTCACTGCTCATCAGTGTTGAGGAGCTCTCATAGCCGGCGATCTCCGGCCTGCGCTCCGGCCGCGAGTGACCGTTCATCCGGCCTCCTGCAGCAGACAACACTCATCAAACAAGCCTGTGTGTTTCCTCATCATTAGCCAGGACTGACTCGTGGGTAAACTCACCATGGTCATGTGTATCTTTCCTACGAGGCCTCTCTCTCTCCCTCTCTCTGTCTCTGTCACGGTCTCGGTCTCTTCTCAGCGATGGACCCACCTCAGGCTCGGTATCATTGCCCAGGTCATCCTGACTTCCTGCGGCATTCGCACTGGACAAAAAGAAGAAGGCAGAATAATGAAGGACGAGTGTTCAGATGACACATAGCTGAGTGACACGGAGGCTTTTTAAAGAGAACTCAGTCAATGATCTGTGAACAAAACCATTTCTAAACAGGTTTTACTTAATGATTAATTTGCTAATCGATTAATAAAGCATTTGTAAATCATTGGATTATGAAAGTGTATCATGTTGGAATCACAGACAACTCAACATTTCACCTATTCTATACAATTAAACAAAATCACTGTGATGAACTGCTGTACTGAACTAAGAATGTAATTAATATTATTGTCAAATAAAACTAAAACCATTAAAAATGGCTATGAATTGCTTGAATATCAACCTTCATACACCAATATTTTCCAAAATGTATTTTAGGGGCAAGAATGATTATTTTACTTTTTATTATCATTATTATTATTATTTTCTTGAAAATATACAAAACAAAAAATGGCCCAAAATATATTAGTAAAAATATATTTATGTACATACATATTTTTGATATATTTTGAAATATATAAAAAAAATAACATTTTTAAAATAAAATACTAAATAAAATAAAAACTTTAACATATTTTATTTGAGTTAGCCGTTAACATTTCTCATTTTTGTAACTTGAAGTACTAAAATATCTCAATTAAATAAACTAAAACTAATAAATAAAAATGAATAAAAACTATATGGGCAAAAAAAAAAACTAACAAAATTACTAAAACTTTAACCAAAATTAAAGTGAAAACAGAAAATATAAAAATAAAATTGATAATATATTTAATAGTATTTTACTATAATAGTATACTACTATTATAGTATATCAATTATACTAAAATAACACTGGAAAGAACACAAGGCCAGTATTTGTTTCATTATTAGCCAGTCTTGCCATAAGCAAGCTTAATGAGCAGCATTTTCTAGCTAGCTTTAAAGTTATTCTTCATCAATAGTACGCAATGTGTATAAACTAAAGTGTACCGTAAACATTCACTACGAAAACCTAATTATGACTAATAACATTTTGCAACTCAGAAAAGTTGTGGCTCAAAGAAAATCCCAAAGTGATTTGAAGGTAGCAGAAATGTCAGCTGATCCTGTATGTGTGTTGGGGGCAAAGTACAGTGTGTAATTGTTTCTGTGTGTGAGGGGATCCTTGTCCATTTGCACTGAGGATCAGCAGCAGAGGGCGATCACAGGTTACTGCTTTTAGCTGTGTGTTCAGTGCATGAATAATTAACCTGCACACAAACACACTCACACAGAGGGGAGTCATGCTGCCTGACAGACAGAACAGGAAACACACACACAGACAGGAAACACCAGCACGACAAACAACTATGCACACACATGTGGTTACACGCAGATAAAGAGACCCACTGACCAACAATGCCACAAACAGACCTGTGGGAAAACCAGAAACCTGACACTGATACGGACAAGAAAATAAAAAACATCAAAACCTATATGAGGGCTGTGCGATTTTGAAACTGTGAAATCATAAACATTTAACGTCCCAAGCAACCGCCCTTGTTCAGCAAGTATTCTTCCATTCACTTTCTCCATAGGGATTTTTATAAAATTCAATAAAGAATAGAGCTGTGAATCATAATGCATCTTTGAAATCAAATGGTACTTCTTTCCTTATGAAATAAAGTAGACTTTAGCATACTTTTAAAAAGAGTATTTATTACAAAAATAATAAACTAAAAGAATATACTTAAGTGTGAACAGAATGTAATGTTTTTGGACACTTAACTGCATGTTAATTGAATTTAAATTCAATTTATATTAAATGCAATTAGTTGAACTTAAAAGTGATTTTTTTTGACCCACTTAAGTAGGACGTAAATACATCTCTCTATGTAATTTCATAATTACTTCTTTGAAATATGGTTAAAGTGTACTGCTGAGTAGTAAGCCAAACTATATTTTAATACACTGAACAAAATTATAAACGCAACACTTTTGTTTTTGCGTGTATATACTTTAATGTCATTTCTATTGAAACTTGTATATCACGTATTTTATGTATTTTAAGCTGCCGTTTAGTACATTTGAAATATTTTCACTTTAAATGTAATATTAAATAACACACTACAGTTAAAATTATAATCAAGATTTTACATGTGCATGTGATGTGTTGATTTACATAGTATGTTAATCAACACATCAAAATAAATGTACAGCATTAAAGCAAGATAAAATTTTATTAAAACAATTATTTAAAGTCAACTTTAAAATAAAACTTTAATTTGACATTATTACAAAGTGCACATTTTAAAAGTGTACTTAAATGACTCTCTTTAAGTGCACTTAAGTGACCTACTATTTCATTAATATTACATTATCTGCACGTATTTTTTATTTACTTTTAAGATTTTTAGGTACACTAAAAGTGCACATTCAATACAATTAAGCGCACTTCTTTTTCACAAGGGTTGATTTGAAGTGAAAGAAGTACATAATATTCCTATAGTACATGATATAAACGATCTGCAAAAGCAACTAAGAATGAGTCAAGTGTGAAAAGACTAAAAATTAATTAGCCTATAACACCTTACAGAAAAAAAGACAAAACAAAATGCTGCTCATTTACTTTGAACTTTGATTATTTATTTAATTAAATCGCAGTGTTTCACAGTTTAATAAAGGCTATACTGCTTTTTAATGAGCTGTTCAGACCTAAAAACGCTTCACCCCCATCAGGCACTTAAAATAATTGATGCCTTTGTAGGTAAAACATCGATCTAAATTGATGAGCGTGTCTTTCTTTGAGGGCCTGTAGAGTTGATTAGATTTACAAGTAATGGGGTCTCTGGCTTATTGGAAAATTTAAACACACACAGATCTGAGACTCACACAGCTCCTCTTAACACACTCTTGTGATCAGGCAGATGTCATTGAGGGTATTGACGTGCTAGTGCTCTTGGGGTTAGGGCTCTGATTAGTTCACGTTAGAGGAAACCGGTGCATTTGAGACTGAAGGGTAATGAGTTCATGTCAACACCGAGCGCTTCCGGTCTCTAACCACCTCCAGAGTGTGTCTCTGACAAGATCACACACTGTATTTAGCAAACTGTGTCCTTTCTTGAAGTTTCTATTGTTTAATGTATTGTTTTTTTGTTTAAAGACATTGTGTCACATTGAAGTTTATATTGTTTTAATTTGTTCCATGTTAAAAAACTTTTTCCTATAGCAGTTTAATATGCAAATGTGAAACCACACGGTGTGAAAACTGTGTCTGAAATGTCTGTCTCAACCAGTGGTGTGATTGAGAGGTGAGACTACCTGCCTCAACAATGGCAGATGGGAAAGTATTCGGAAAACCTGTGTAGATTTTTGCAAAACTAATGTCTAGTAATGCATCAAAATTTTGGCAACAAAAATATTCATTCGAAACAGCAAAAAAAAAAAAAAAGGCACATGAACAAATCATCTCTTCCTGCTTACTACTAGCATGAAATAAACATAAATGAACATCAGAAGGTATGATGAAAGAAACTGAAATGTATCATGTCTCATGCATAATCAGTGTTTTATACAGTGTTCAATCAGTGTTCAACCATTGAAAGACGTCAAACAGCTTGTAAACAATGCCATGTAATGTTACATTTACCCGAAGAAAGCCATTAAATGTCCACAAGCTAGACAGTTAGCTAGAAAAAATGTTAACACTTTATTTTAAGGACCAATTCTCACTATTAACTAGCATGCATATTACTAGCATATTAGCTGTTTATTAGTACTTATAAAGCACATATTAATGCCTTATGACCATATTTTAGATCCCTTAATCCTATCCCATACCTAAACTTAACAATAGAGATGCACTGATTGCAATTTTCTTGGCCGATTCCGATTTCCGTTGTACAATTTAATAGACACATTCACTCTCTCTCACACACACACACACACAGAAAGAGACAGTGTGGGACAGCTGTGGGGTTACTGACTGGAAGGAAGGGGGTCTGGAGTCTCCGATGCCTCCTGTCCTCTCCGGCGGGATTTAAGGAAAATGTATATATGTATGTAACAAAGTATGAGACTCAGGGAAGAAGGAGGAGGGAACCGGCAAACGTGACTTTAATAACATAATAAACATAAACAACACAACGAAAGTAAGCATCAAAGGTTTCTATTCACAACGTGTTTTTACAGCGTTGAACACTGTAGCAAATCACAGACATATCTGTTGATTTCTGGAACGCAATGGCCAATCAGAGGTGTTTCAGTTAGTCTGAAAACACTCACTGCTCAAAATGCCGGAGTTTTGTTCAGTCCTGAGTTCTTTGTCGACCCCTTTAAATCTTAATCAAAAGTGTACTGTCTGCTTAGTTTTCTCTGTGTTTTAAAACCAACTGAGATCTGAGGGCACAGGGGGCATGTCATAGTTTAGGAGGGGAATAAATGAATCAGAATGCCATGAACCCTATAATAATGATCATTAGGAGTCTCTTGGAAAGAGAGCTTTCACATGCTGGAGAAACAGAGAGCCTCTTATACGACCACATCCGCTCTGATACATCCTGCAACACTGGCCACAATGTGCTGCATTGGAGTCCCAACACCACCCTAAATCTGTCTGATTGAATCTTCTCATTATGGAGGGGATATTTCAGGAGTGTTTTTCACCCACCCTGTGACTTCACTTAGATAATCCAATCACAGCCAACATGGAAGAAGACCATGTGCTTTAAGAGAACAGCAACACACAGAGAATAAGCAGCCATTTTCACTTATTACACCTTGGGAGATACTTATTACATTTTGGATGATTTTTTTTTTGTTTTTATTTTTTGAAACATTATTTTCCATATTTTCCACAATAGTTAAGAGAAAAAGCTACACGGAAAATCTGAAAGAACAGCTCAAATGAAAAAAAAATTTAAATAAAAAAACGCAGACAGATATGCTAATATATAAAATAATAAATATAATACTTCTAAATAAACAAAATAGTAAAAAAAAAATGTAAGCCTAAATTAAGATTTATGTATTTATATTGTTTTGTTTTTGTATATATTTTGTTTAAAAAAATTTTTTTTTACATCAACAAAAACAAAAATACAAAACTTAATGTGATGCATATTTATCAGTCATACATGAATGAAACAGTTAATAAAATAGGTAAGATTTAAATACACATTAACCAGGTTTATGTATTTATCATCAGTAAATCTGTTTCAATCTCACACATTTCAACTAATTGAATATTGCTTGTTCCACAGCTAGCCATATTTAACCATGTTCATACTGTTTAACTGAATACATTTAAATGTTTGCATGATGAACAGATTTATGCTGATTCTAAGCAATTGAAATAAATGCATTTTGAAAATATGATTTTCATAGATGCAAATAGTTAATAATAAACTATGCCATGATTTTAAGAGTGTGACGTGATTTATTTATGTATAACAAATATGCATCACATTTATTTTATTAGCTAGTTTATGTTAAAACTGTGTAATCCAAATGGATGGAAATTTTATATGCAATTCGAATACATAAATCTTACATTTATGTATTTGAGAGAGAAATGTGGCCCAGGGTAGTCCAAAAAGATGTCCATATCTTTTAGAACTTATTTGTTATATATATATATATACATGAAAGATTATTTAAAAAATATTTTAAATGTACTTTATAGTAAAACATTTAATTTAACATTATTGCCGTTCACTTTTTAAAAGTGTACAAAAGTGCTAAGAAATATAGTTATATAAGTGAACTCTAAGTGCATTTAAGTGATCTTTTATTTCATAATGTATAAAAATACACTTAAGATTTGAAGTAGACTACAAGTGTTTATTCAATACAATACAATTCAAATACAACGCCCCAGAATATCGAGTGAAATCCGCGCTGAGAAACTCCTTCAGTAGCTGTGGCGTCATGACAAGCGTCGGCTTGTTTACAAAAGCACAATTAGAAATATATTTAGGTACATTACATACAATAGAAATAACATTAAATTATATTTTACTTGATCATAAATGCTTGTCTGTACATTCGGCAGTAGGCTACACTTTAACCATATTTCGAGACAACAGACATAATTATGTACTTAAGTGAGTCAAAAAAACAATCTTAAAGTGGAAGTGAAGCAGTCAGTCAAGTTTACATTTTTTAGTAAACTGATTTCCACTTTAATAAAAAAAAGATATATATAACAAACATGATTAATGTAACCATTTTAAAGAAAAAAGGATGTTTTGTTATAGCTTTTGGAGCAAGGATGCCGCCATCTTGCAGTACCACAGCTTGTCATGGGGTTGATTTGCTCCATTGGCCATCAGTTTCTTAAAGGGGTCATATGATGTGATTTCAAGTTTTCCTTTCTCTTTGGAGTGTTACAAGCTCTTGGTGCATAAAGAAGATCTGTAAAGTTGCAAAGACTAAAGTCTCAAATCCAAAGAGATATTCTTTATAAAAGTTAAGAGTCAGCCACGCCTACCTAAAACGGCTCGTTCTAACACGCCCCCACATATCTACATCACTATGTGGGAAGATTTGCATAACACCGCCCAAATGTTCACGCAAAAAAAGAAGGCGTAACTTTTATTCTCGATGTGGTTTTGTTGTTTCCGCCGCCATGTCGTAAAGACGCTGTGTGCTTCGTTGTGAAAGCGAAACTACTTTGTTTGCTCTTCCAAAAGAGGACGATATCCGCTTCATCATGCCTAGAGCTGATC
>NW_015654534.1:855931-888626 GCF_001515625.1 Sinocyclocheilus rhinocerous
TGTTTTAAAGGGGTCATATGATGCGATTTCAATTTTTCCTTTCTCTTTGGAGTGTTACAAGCTGATTGTGCATAGATAAGATCCCTGAAGTTGCAAAGACTAAAGTCTCAAATCCAAAGAGATATTCTTTATAAAAGTTAAGAGTCAGCCACGCCTACCTAAAACGGCTTGTTCTAACACCCCCCCACATATCTACCTCACTATGTGGAAATATTAGCATAATGCCGCCCAAATGTGCATGCAAAGAAAGGCGGCGTGGTTTCAGGAACAGCAGTAGTGTTGATGCAGCCATGTCAGGGAGACGCTGTGTGTTTCAGTGTGAAAGCAAAAGCACTTTATTTGGCCTTCCGGAAGTAGATGCAATTAGGAATCATTGGTTAAGATTTATTTACAACAGAACAGCACAACCCAGATGTTCGAATTTGTGCAACGCATTTTATGGACGACAGTTTTTTGAACCTAGAAGAGTACAAGGCTGGCTGTGCATAAAGGCTATTTCTAAAAAAAAAAAAAGGGTCAGTTCCAGCTTTGCTATGACAATCTGGCGCTTCTGAATCAGCTACTGTTTTGTTATTAGTTTAAGTATTTGCTATTGACTGTTCAAATGCGGAGTTTTGCGCATCGTGTGTGTGTGTGTGTGTGTGTGTGGGGAACAGGGTCACATCACAGGAGAGTGAACTGCCTGTCAGAAATCATAGCACGTCAGCTGTCTTAACCGCGGCTTGTGTACTGCATCATCACTGTGTCTGTCACGCGACTCTGTTCCCCTTTCGGGCTCTGTCTTTACATTTATTTTGAAAGATGAAGCTCGCGTTTATGGTAAGGGGCGTTACATTTCCGACGCGTGCTTGTTGTGTTCGGCCAATCACAATGCACTGGTTCAGCTGGCCAATCAGAGCAGACTGTGCTTGTCAAAGGAGGGGGCTTTGTTGAAAACGGGGCATAGAGGACCTACAATAATGTACAGTATTTGAAAAATAATGTGTTTTTTGAACATTAAAGCATGTCAACATATTCTGTTACACCAAATACACAAAATAATGATTTTTAAAATAGCATCATATGACCCCTTTAAATAATGTAAACTTGACTGACTGTTTCACTTCCACTTCCTCTTTAAGTTCAACTAATTGCCTTTAATATAAATTTAAACTATAGTACATTTTTATTTAATTACATTCAGTTCACACTTAAGTATATTCTCTCCCATGTCTCTAAGACAGACAGCAGAGGAGCAGATGTTTTTGCTCCTTGCGCTCAACTCTTGCGCTCAATTTAACGGATCCAAACACACACTCACGCCTGACTGACTGACTGATCTCTGAGCTCCTGTGCTCAGAGACTCCCTCACACCTGGGCCTTCTAATCAAAACTTTACCAGCAACATCGAGACGCAGGGCCCTGTTACATTCTGAAGTTAATGAAACACAAGCAGGAGAAATGAGATGAGGGAAGATCTGTATGTGTGTGTGTGTGTGTGTGTGTGTGTGTGAGAACGCTAACTCACCCATGACACAACACGTCCGTTGAAACACGGTAGTTTGGCGTTGTCATCAGATATCTCCTCCTTCACCACCCTGCAGAGACATAAAGAAACAACAGGTCTATTAAAATGTTTCACCAGAATAACAAATAAACATGAGTTTCACTCGAAATATAAAAGAAAGCATTGTGGTCTGTTGTCACGGATAACAAAATCCTCTTTAATTTGATTTTTGCTTAATCGTTTAAACCAGTAATATGGTTTTGTTCGAGAGCAACTATAATAAGAATACATAAAGAAACTAGACTGAAGAAAATGTCAGTTTTGCCTTTGCTATGCAGTTGCTATAGTGATTTAGCTGGTTGCTAGGTTGCTGTTGTGTTCTGTTGACTGCTATGGCATCGCTAGGTGGTTGCTAAGGTGTTATGAGTGGTTGTTAGCGCAAAGAGTTGCTATAGTGTTCTAGCTGGTTGCGATGGATTTGCTATTGCGTTCTGGTTGCTAAGATGTTCTGAGGGGGTGTTAGTGCAAATGGTTGCTATAGTGTTTTGGCTGGTTGCCATAGCATTTTCTAATGTTTTCAGGTGGTTATATGGCATTGCTAAGTGGTTGCTTTACAATTGCTAAGGTGTTCTTATTGGTTGTTAATGCAAGCAGTTGCTATAGTGTTCTCCCATTTCTATGGCATTGCTAGGCAATTGCTAAGCAGTTGCTAGGGTGTTCTGGGTGGTTGCTAGGGATTTGCTATTGTGTCTTTGTGGTTCCTATGACATCCCTAGGTGGTTTCTAAGATGTTCTAAGTGGTTTTTAGTGCAAGTGGTTGCTATAGTGTTCTGGCTGCTTGCCAGAGCATTTGCTATTGTTTTCTGGTTGTTTCTAAGGCATCGCTATTCGCTATGTGGTTGCTAAGGTGTTCTGAGTGATTAGCGCACGAGGTTGCAATATTGTTTTGGTGGTTGCTATGGCATCACTAGGTGGTTGCTTTACGGTTACTAAGGTGTTCTGACCGATAGTTAGCGCATGCGGTTGCTATAGTGTTTAGGCTGGAAGCCACAGCATTTCTAGGCATTTGCTATTGTGTTCTGTCTGGTGATTTCTATGGCATTGCTAGGTGATTGCTAAGCAGTTTTGCTAATTGTGTTCCGGCTGGTTGCCAGAGCATTTGCTATTGTGTTCTGGTGGTTGCTATGACATCGCTAGGTGGTTGCTAAGGTGTTCTGAGTGGTTGTTAGTGTAAGCGTTTGCTATTGTGTTCTGGCTGGGGATTTCTATGGCATTGCTAAGTGATTGCTCAGCAGTTGCTAGGGTGTTCTGAGTGGTTGCTAAATAGTTGTTTACCAGCTCATGTCAAAAGTGGTCATAATAATGAGGCTTGACTTAGCAAACACCCCTAAATAAGTAAAGCCACAATGATCAGCTCCATTTATAAATGGCCCCTCACATGCACACAGGTTAATTTAGTCCCCCATAAAGTAACCCCAGAGTCCCTCCCCCTTCCTAGCTGTTCCTTAAAAAGGTGCTGACCCCTCTGACTCCTGTCGCCATGGAAACCTTTGTCAAAGAGGAAGCGGGTGAAAGACAGCTGGCTGGAAAAGCATGTGAGGTTTGCAGAAACAGACCATGTGATCTATTAATAATAAAAATCTATTGAGTGATCATGATTGCATTCATGCAATATAAAACACATACCAGACAGCTATCTTTAATCACACACCAAAGCAGTGGTGATGAAACAAAGGCTATGCTATAGAACAACAGCAATATTGCACACAGAGCATTCTTATTGTTTCCCATACTGACAAAAATATATGTGAATGCTTTCTTGTGGTGTTTTTTCATTCGAGCCACTCTCAGCTTTAGATGGCATTTCCATGGACTTTGAACAGACCATCTGATGCATATTGTACATAAAAATAGCAATGTTTGAGAACAACAAGCTTCAATCTGATCTGACTGGCTTGCTTTACTGCTTCCTCCCCTAGAGTCTAAGTCAATTAATATAAAATGAATTCAAACTGATATTATGAAAAAAATCTACAATGTACATCCACATTCAGGGCTTTATTTGTGTCATACATCATCTCTCTCTCTCTTTCTCTCTCGCTTCCTGCCAGATGAAGCTGATCTAATGAAACCCTTCAACAGTGCCTGCATCTGCTGAATTCACATCTGTTCAAGTGATGAGTCAGAGCCTCTTAGGCTCAAGATCTCTTTCCAACTCTCTGTCCCAATTTACAGCATACAGAAAGGCAATGCTGTTGAATTTTTGGAAGTCATAATGGTGGATGTCTCAGAATGCTGTATGTATTATTACAAAGCATTCTAAGGGTGTGTTCACACTTGTAGTTCGGTTCGATTGGTTCATTTGGTCCAGACCAAAAAGGAAAATGATACATTTGGTCCTGGTCCGCTTAGCGTTCACATTGGCATTTTTGACAGTGAACCTAAAGACAGTGAACCTAAAGGCATAGTGATACGTTCACAACCTGATTGGTCGGCTTGAATGACGTATATATCGTGACGGAACTCACCGAACACCCCAAACAAAAGGGTGCATTCACACTTGGCATATTTGGTTCGATTAAAACGAACCCTGGTGCGATTGCTCTGTTAGTGCGGTTTGTTTGAGTAAAGTGTGAATGGGCCGGTATGAGATTTTGACGGTATGATAACCTTAAGCAAAAATATCACGGTAAAATACCACGTAAACTTTTCTGAAGACGGTCAGTTCCCCTCAGAAACACATTCATATAAACCCTCAAATCAATATTGAGGATTTTCTTCCAATAGTTCGTGCATCATGAACAGTGAGTGATCTGCCTGCTGCAGTATTTTTCTCTTTGTGTCCGTATTCAGCGTCTCTGGCCTGTGTTAACGGGTGTTTACAGACTTCACATAAATGACATTTTGGAAAATGATTGCATTGCAACGCAGTTTGTGCAAGTTCAGAACAGAGACGAGTTGCAATGAGAAAAAAACGTCCGGTTGCCAATCGCGTAAGTTCCAGGGGCAGCTCCTTAAGTTCGGCCATCCTTCACACATGTGACTGACCACTCGCTCGCACCAACAGGAGGAGGAGGGTTGTGTTACTCTTTACACTGCACTCAACCTGAGGGATTCCTACACGTTCAGTCTTTGAGGAGACATGAAAAACAGCGCACATCGCAGGAACGGTACAACGGAAAATATTAGTGGTTTTGAAACCGTGAAATTTTCAAACCGCGGTATACCTTGAAACCGGTAATCGGCCCATGCCTAGTGTGAACGCTGCCATCCGAACCCTGGTGCGCACCAAACAAGCAGACCAAGACTGCTGAAAAGATGGGTCTCGGTCCGCTTCCAAACGAACTCTGGTGCGGTTCGAATGATATATGAACGCAACACGGACCAAATACTTCTAAATGAACCAAAAATTGGAAGTAATGACAAGATGCGACGCTATGCGACATGATTTGACGATACGGTGTAACCAAAACAAAATGAGCAGAGGGCAAACGTGGAGCAACGATTAGGTAAAGTGCCTTTTATGAGCTCCATGTGAGTTTGCAGGTCGTGAAAATTAAATTAAATTATGCCTTTAGGTTCTGTGTCTTTAGGTTCACTGTCAAAAATGCCAATGTGAACGCTAAGCGGACCAGGACCAAATGTATCATTTTCCTTTTTGGTCCGGACCAAATGAAGCAAACGAACCGAACTACAAGTGTGAACACACCCTAAATGTTCTACTGTGCCAAATCGATGATGCCCAAAATGACATCTAGATAGGCAGCATGCTAGCTTTTGAAAAGCAGTATATGAGAGGTCTTTATTTGCATGTGTGTATGTGCATATTTTATCCCACAGTATGTAGACTGTGGCATGAGCACGATGATTGACAGCTCTCAGTGAATTCCAATCTGAGCACTTTGTTGCTTTTGGTGATCGTTCCACAGCGCAGACTCTAATCCTGCTTGGGCTATGCAATAAAAACTCAGCAGGGATTGTGACATAAGAGGCTCAGAGATCAGCTCTACTTCTCCTTTTCTCATGCTGTTCTTCTCCTCTGCTCTCCTCATTCCTTTGGCAGCATGAGGTCCCATTTCTCCTAAAGCAGTTTTATCTGAAATCCTCAGTTTAGATAGCAGCAAAAGTCCTGCTCAGATATGAGTTGTATTTTTACTTGAATGAACAGTTCCGCCAGAGATAAAAATTCTGTCATCAATTAGTCACCTTCATGTTGTTCCAGACCTGTATGACTTTCTTTTGTGGAACACAAAAAGTCGCAATGAAATGGAAGTAGCGACAGATCTTTTCTTAAGGATTGTGATGTACATCTGATATAAATATATTACATAACAATGATATATGATATATATTACATAGCCATGTTCTGTTCAAATACTTTATAAATAAAATATGAGGCTTCACCTTAGTTGATTATTTAATTTTTTTTACTTTTGGGACAATAATATGATTGAATGACTCCTATTTGAGAACAACTTGCACAGTGGGCTGATGAGTGGATATTTTTATGTTACGATTTTGTCCTTTTTAAAGCTTTATAGCATGGTCAATTTATAGTAGATCCCACTTCATATTAGGTGTCCTATTATGCACTTGTGTCAAAAAATGTTTGGTACATTATACTTATTGTGTTCATGTTGTATTATAAAACACTTTTGTTGCTACTGAGATGTGATCCGGTTAAGATTAGAAACAGGTTTCGTAGTATGGGTATGTTTACATGTGGGTTAAGGGGTAGAGGTATGGTTAACATTGTAATTACATATGCAATTACACAAAAGTATGTTTTTGGTTACATTTTATTTTAGTCTCCTTGTTACAGTGTAATTATACATTTAAGTACTGAGTAATATGAATCAACTACATGGATTAGAGTTAGGATGAGGGTTTGTTAAGGTTAGTTGCATGTAATTATGCATAATTTATTGTTACTACTATGCTCTAAAAAATGCTGGGTTGTTTCAACCCAACTTTGGGTCAAATATGGACTAACCCAACCGTTGGGTTACATTTTTTAATTAAATTTTTAACCCAAAAGTTGGGTTAGTCCATTTTTGACCCAAGGTTGGGTTGAAACAACCCAGCATTTTTTAGAGTGTATAGTATATGTAAAGTGTAACACCGTAAAATAATGTTATCATGTTTTTGAATATAAGTACAGGGTAAAAACATGTATATAATAAGTGCATTGTATGAAATTATTAATTTAATTATCAGTACATAGTAGTTGAAGACAATTAAAATATTATGGAAAAAAGCAGCATGAACATTCTTCAAAATATCTCTTTTGTTGATAAAAAAGTAATATGGGTTTGGAACAACACATTTTTTAATGAACTAACAACCCTTTAAATTAATCAAATGTTGGGTGCATTACAGTTGGACCTCCACACCTTTGTAAGGATCTTCAGATAGATTCAAGGCTCTCTGCCTGCCTTCCCCACACGTGCATCCAAGCTGTCCCTTGTGACCGAGTCTGGTGCGACTGACAGGAAAATCGTGGGGGTTTCCAACTGTTTTAGCCAAAGATCTCCTTCATTTGTAACAAACAGTATAACTTCATCTCTTTTCTGTCTACTTTAGCAATAAAACAAAAAAGCACTCCAATACTTGCGCGCACACACACACACACACACACACACACAGACCCTTCATGAGACTAGCCCATTGGAATTGGGGCAGTGTGTGCAGATGGCTCATGTGTGTAGACAGGCCCATTGATTTGTGAGCAGAGCTGATCTCTAATGAAGAGGCCTTCTTTCTTCATTGCCCAAGTTGATTAGATTTAGTCTAGAAAACAAGCCTTGGCTCCCACAGCAGAAGATGTGGAGGAGGAGAGAGAGGGGGAAGAAAAGAGAAAAGGCCAATAGATGAGAATAAAAAAGAAAGGATGTAAGCACTCCCAAATCGTTCTATCCTGTCTTTAGAGACGCAGTCAGTCCAAATCCTGAGACCACCAGACAATGAGCTAGTGATGCAATGAAATCCACAGAGACCCAAAATACACACAATGCTAATAACCTGGAAATCACACACACATACAATATGCTAATGTTGTCCAACTCACTTGGAAAACTGTACTCACACGCACACTAGGGAGAGGACAAGACAGGAAAATAAAGCAGGGAAAGTAGGTCAGTCTCCTTTAAAGAAACATCACTTCCATCAGAAAGAACAAGTCGGCCTGGGAGTGAAAGGCTCTCTGCTGCTTACATTTGCCAGACTGACCACTCACACACATTTTATTCAAGACAGAAAATGGAAGTCTCAACGTCTGTATCAAAGGAGGTTAAATACTCTGTGTAACTTATAAACTATGGTCTTGATCCTGCACACACATAGTCTGTCCACCACAGATTTCCAAAACAAACACTTAACAAAGCTGATGCAGTATGCTGAGTGGACTGTATGTGTGTAAGTGCACCAGCTGTACAAGAATCAACAGAGCACTGCAATATGACCGGAGAAATGATCTATGTAATTGAAATCCAACAGTGACAAAATAATCAACTTCATAATTTTACAATGTATGGGTCATTTCCCCCTCAGTGCACAAAAAAAACACTGTAGTCTTTACTTCCACGATGACAAATAAGACTAATGAGTCCTTGCACATTTAAAATGTTTTCTAAATGTCACTGAATATTACGCCTGTCGTGATTATTGAATAATTGTCTGAGTGCGGTTATTTGATCCAATTGCAATTATTATGTAGTTCAAAATTTGAATCATATTTTGCCATTCAAATAACTGAAATTTAAGCACTTGTGTGATATAGTGTCTCTTTTTCCATCGTGGTATATTAGGGAGAGCAGGGGAGTCATACTCAGTTATTAGTTAACTACAGCTAAAACTAAAACCAAAGCCACAATCAATAAAAAATTACATTGTATTATTATATTATACTATACTATTATTTTTCAAAACATTGAAATAAATAATTTTATTATACATGTTTAAAAGAATTAAATTGATAATAAATTAATTAATATTTGCATGACTATTAATCATCAGCACAAAATTCATGATTGTGACAGACCTTGGGGTTATTCTGTTGAATTTGGTCATATTCTACGCTTTTTAATGAAAATGAATTTTGTCTTGCTACAATTCTTTTAAGCATTAATATAATAAGTCTTAGGATAAATAACAAAATAATAATTACAATCAAAAAACATGTTTTTCCCTGACTGAGTTGAACTCAAGAACTGCAACCGTGCATCATGGAAAATACTGTGACACAGCCAGTATTTTAAGGCTTGGACTCCGTGATACTACTGTGTCACTGATATAACGTGCAACCATAATTTCATATACTGTTCCAAATAAGAATGAAATAGTGAATGACCGTCCTTACAGGCAGACTATACTTCTGTCATGCATGCCACAAAATATACCTCAAATCCTCTGAATCTCCATTTATTACTGTTTCACCAGTGTGAGGCTTTACTCTAGCAGAATCCTCCATCTGTCTGTGAAACCAGTGTGTGTGTTTGTATTATAATGATGATCATGATGCTAATGGCCTTACTGGCCCTGCAGCTGTTATGAGAGAGACCCAAGAGAGAGGCTGACACACACACACACACACACACACACACAGTCATTCAGACTACCACCACTAAATGTACACAAGGTCTATCTGAACGAAAGCTTAGTGACCCCCATTTAATCAAGTATACCTGACAAGATCTCTCTTCTCACCAATAGCACCTTCTTAAAGAGCAGTAATTCATACTGTTATATTAGAACAAGTACATCTGATTGTTTCCCTGAAACTGATGACACATCTGCAGTGAGCTCAGCTTCATCATGCTCTCGTGCTACATCATAACGCCACATTCCTGCCACTGGATGAAGTCAGAGTGTAGAGATCCAGTATAATGTTGTTAATAATATATATGTGTGTTTATAATGAGTGTTAAAAAAGCAGCTGGTTTCAAATGATCATAAATTACACCTCTCACTGAAGCAGGAAGCTGAGAGTGTCTATCAAAGACAGACACCATGAAAAATGAAATCAGACTCATTGATTAAGACATACTGCAGGGGTCGCCAACAGGCGGACTCCGGTCTGAATTCCGGACTGCAAAGCCTTTTGTCATAATGAAATAAATAAATGCCAAACAGTTTTCTAATAAAATCGAATTTATATCAGGCACATCAAGGTAAGCTCAGTAGAGGCATTTGGGTCCTACGGCGCCACCGATTGCTACAGTTAACTGTTGCTACGTTCAGACGTGCAGTCGTGCGTGCAGTGAAGAGAGCAGAAAGCGGAAACACAGACAGAAGAAACTTTCAGTGAACAATAGCATTCTCAAAAATTAGGAAAGTTGACAAGCCCTTAAAAAGTTGTTTCAAATTTAAGGCCATAAAAAGTGTTAAATGGCATAAGAAAATCTTACTTATGATTTCAAGAGGTCTTAAATTTGGGGACAGAAAGACAAGAATTGTGATATGGCTTAATGTGACGATTAAACTTCAAAAGGCGATGATTTCATTTAATAAATATGAGCACTGCACATTTCAAAGTCATATGCTGCACTGCTTTGGAGAGGGAGTGAAATCTTTGCACGACAGGGGGAGTTGCCACGAAACCTGCCACCCCCGGAGGCAGCTGCCAATCCGATAGATGCGTGTGAACTAGGGCTGTGCGATATGGACAAAAAAAACCTATCGCGAGTGGCCGTGGACAAAATACGCACCACAGATGCAGTGTGTGAACCTGGCGTTACGTTTGTATGCCCGCCCGGGCATACCCCATTTTTACCCCAAATGCAACGACTATCCCCTGCTACCAGCGGTAGCCAAACGGTACACACAATAGTTCAATATACCCCATTAACCAAACACTTTTCACCTGCCTTAAGGTTTCTGACTGTTTACACTCCAATTGATGCACACAAGCAAACAGTAATCTACACTTATTTACCCATTTGCCACCATACCTTATGTTTTACTCCTCACTTTTAATCCATAATGAAGCGCGCGGCACCTAAGTGGCTTAACGTTGCACCTGCACATCTTTCACTGATTACACTCTGATTGATGCACATGAGCAGACACACAGTGCAATTCTACATTTATTTATTTATTTGCCATCTTACCTTATGTTTTACTCCTCTCTTTTAATCCATAATGGAGCGCGCAGCACTTATTAAAATAACAGTCCGTTGATTAGCATAAATCAACTGCTCGTAAGGCTATGGCATTTCCATTTCAAAAATGAGTATGTACATTCATGGCTATAAAAAAAATCAAAACAGTTTGATTGATTAAATATCATCAATATCACCTCAAGCCATACTGATGTTAGGCTAGGCCTAAATGTGTTAAAACATATTGCGAACAGCCTGAATGATGGCACTTAAGTGAACATTAATTTTAACGTCTGTCTTCATAACAATAACCTATCTCATATTTTTATTTAAAAAATGAGTAAGTCCACATGTTCTGGACAAAGACAGGAGCGCAATCTGTTCACAATTAGTCCGGCCGCAGAGAACACCCTCTCTGATGGCAAAGACGTTGCGGGCACACACAAGTAAGCCTTTGATAATTTTGCCAGTCGGGGGAATTTGTGGTTGTTGGTTTTCCAGCAGTTCATGGGGATGCGGATGAGTGGGCACATGTCCTATATCCTTGTGTCTAAGATTTCTAGGTAATAGTCCTTACCAAACAAGACTGTGATTGCAGATGCAGACAGCGAATCACTTTGTGACTTTTTGGCCAACAGTTGTGTTCATCTGAATCTACTGTACTGTTAGGCCTTTCTCTTCCTCGCTCTCTGAGCTGTTCGAGATGAGATCACACACCTTGGCCTGCACGGCACGTTTAACTTCCTCAGTTGCGAACCTCAGGTGTTTGTGTGTAGGATCCAGGAAGGATGCGATGTATGCAACCTTGCAAGCGCTGCTGACATCTGCAGGTGCAAGTCGCCGCTCCCGTTAAGTAGACACTGTTTGCTTGAACTGAGAGACTTTGGGAGACTCTCTTGGGATTTCTTTGAGGTGTTTTGACAAAAGAGTTGCTGGGTAAACCATGGAGACGGATACTCCGGATTCTCCACACAAGGCAGTCGTGGCACATTTAAGTGAATGAAGCACTGGTAAGAGTTCCTCCATAACTCCCCAGCTATCATCAGTCAGTCCGAGGGTTTGTGCATCTGACAGTTTAGTGAAAGCTCTGTCTGATAAGACAGCAGATATTGCCCATCTTTGCTCTAGTACGCGCTCGGACATGTCATGAATAGAATTCCACCTAGTCGGCAGTACTGCACTAATTTGCGCTCAGGCAAGTTCTGCAGTTGTGTTGTGATGGAAATGAGAAACAAGACGACTGGCAGATGCAACGACATGGTTTATGTGTTGAAGCTTGAAACCGTCATTTGTAGCGAGTTGGAGTGTGTGTGCAAAACAAGGCTGAGTCCCACTAACCATTCAGTGTTGGCAAGCACCATGTTGATCACACTGTCATGCACGCATGCAGTGATTTTTCCGCTTAGTCCCCAGTGGTCCAAAGCAGTGGAAAGCGTATTTGCCAGATTTTCAGCAGTATGCCGCTTTGGTCAGCAGAACAGCACTGTGAATTTCCCAATCAACTATATAATGACAGGTGACCGTGATGTACGATTCGGTTGTAAGCGCTATCCAAAAATCTGTGGTCTTTACCATTTTTTCAACACTCGCTAACTGACTGCACAGCTCCCTTAAATTGTCATTAAAAAATTTCTCCAGTCTGGCAGTGATCGTTTTTCTAGATAGGACAGTAAACTCAGGTTCTACAAACTCCAAAAGATTTCTAAAACCCTCTCTGTGACGAGTGGGGGTGGGGCCGAGAGTCGTGCGAGCGGAGAGAGGCCGGTGGAGTAATTGATAATGAGCGACACCTGCACCACTCACCGGTCTCGAGTCCCACGGAGGAGATCCGGAAGGATAAAAGGAGGAGTGACGACAGTGAACGACGAGAGAGGACCAGGCCTGGTCTTTATTTTGTGTTTTGTGTGCGGCAGTCGTCCGCGAGGGGCTGCCGCTTTACTTTCATTTTGTGTTTGTTTTATTATTAAAGTATTTAAATGTTCGCCGGTTCCCGCCTCCTTCTTCCCGACCTACGAACGTTGTTACACTCTCCTTCTACAAAGCTGATCAGCAGCCCACTCTGATGAAAGCGACGTTTATATGAATATGTAAATATGTGCTGCGTGCTTTCCTCTCAGTAACAAAATAAACACAACAAAAATGGAGAAAACAGCAAGCATTTTTTAATAAAAAAAGCATCTGTTCATAGCAACATGGGTATGCTTGCTCGAGCTCTACAAATTTGCACTCCCGTGAAGTCACGTCACGTGTATTTACATGGTACTTTATTCAATATATTGCTTAAAAGCAAGCAGCAGTATTAAACGGGTCCTATTAAAACAGTGTCAGTGTCTCATTTCATCAGTAGAACAACTTAATTTGCTACTATAAAGCAGCTCTCCACTGTGCGGACATCTCACCTCCAAGGACTCGACAGACGAAATTAACCCAGAGAAGAGTTCTACGTGAAAGAAGACGGAGCCTCAGCGCACACCTCCTATGACGTAATTGTCACGGACCAATGGTAGTACAAAGGTGTTTTGCAGTCGGAATGAACTTTTCCGGAAACTTTTTCGAACTCCCAAAACGAACACAAAATTAACTTAGTTTTGGCCGGATTTTGTTCGAAATTACGTCACATCAGTTCGTTCTTCGATTTCGCTTGAAGTATATTGTGGCCTTTACTGTGTGCTTTACAAGCAGGGCCGTTTCTAGCCAATTTGACGCCCTAGGCGAAATCCCTAAGTACTAATAAACAGCCAATTTGGTAGTAATATGCAAGCAAAAAAGCAAGTAGTTAATAATGAGAATTGGTCCCTATAATAGTGTTACCGAAATAATATTTATTATTGATCTGGCTTAACAGTTTTAACTGTTCAGGTTACTTGCTCCAATAAAAATAAATTCAAAAATATATTAGTATTGCATGATTTTTATTAGCATTTCCTCTCGCAAAAAAGCAAGTATATGCCTTAGTGCTGGTGAGAAATAATTTTTTTTTTTTTTTTCAACTTCTGCAATGATCTTTAGAAGTTGCAAAGATTTTTGGAGTATTTTTTTTACAAGAAAATACTATTTCAGTTTTTATACTTCAAAATGTCATGTTTAATGCAATGTGTTACTTGCTTTTTCTTTGTAATTGTTTGTGAAATTTACTAGCAATTTGTGAATGAAAACTGTTTCTACACCAACATTTTTTCAGTGTATTTACAGACACTAGATCATCAGATCG
Source organism: Sinocyclocheilus rhinocerous (assembly GCF_001515625.1). NCBI lineage: Eukaryota > Metazoa > Chordata > Actinopteri > Cypriniformes > Cyprinidae > Sinocyclocheilus > Sinocyclocheilus rhinocerous. The sequence continues at coordinate 869,727 of NW_015654534.1, forward strand.
TGATGCCTACAATATGTGAATTATCATAATGTCTCAAACCCTGAGATTTAAACGGTCTTTTTTATAATCATATGGGAAACATGTGGGAATGTAACTGGTGAAACAAACTGCGGGATTCATTAGCTGACTTTTTAAAATCAAAAATAAAACAAGTCGACCAGCCAATCAGTAGGAAAAAACCTAATGATACTGAACGTGCTGTAATGTACAAACGCTAACCACAACTTATTACTGTCACTCTCACTAATCTTTCACTTAGTTTGCCTGTTGTTCCAGGTCACGGAGATGAATTCAGCTAATGTTTTGATTTGAAATCACATGCAGCGTAATGGGCATGGATCAAGCGGGCCTGTTTTGCATCATGGTATGGCAGTGAAGAATCTGGAAGTGATTATGCCACAGGGTACGGAACAATAGCTGGCTGTTCACCTTGATGAGCTGGTTTGGACAGTACACTGATACAAACAAGCACCGTGGACAGAAAAAGTGTGTTAGGAGAGTCCTGTTTTGCAGGTGGTGGACGGGTCTGTGTGTGCACGAAGAGGTTTGTGTAGCTTGGCGTCTAAAGGAGAACCTTCTGGTATGCCAAGAAAAGCAAACAAAAAGCAGATCGCATGGACTTGAATTTCGCAACATGACACTGTTCTTTGTGGCTTAACAGTGACTGTAGAAATCTGCTCAGAGGATCAGTGAGCATGACTGCCGAGTGGTCCGGTGTTTCCAAGTCAGCACTCCAGACCTCAGCCGCATGCATTGGGAGGTGGTCAACAGCACTAAAGTGCACTTTACCGCTCATAAACACTGGAATGACTGCTGCACTGCTGGGGGTGGTGACAGAACAAAGTCATTTTTTAACTCCTACATCTAAAAACGCAGCCTGCTGCTTTATAAACACAGTAGCACTGAAACAACAGCATCTAAATAATGACGGGCAGGATCCCACACTTTTTGACCAATGAATTTCCATTACTTTTATAGTCATCGGTTATTAGATGATAAAGATTTTTAAAATCATTTTAAGGAGTTTTAACTCACAAAGATCAATTTTGTAGCTCCTGAAATATATATATTTTTTCTTGAGCTGCACATTACTTGGTAAATGTCTTGATAAATAATTGTTCATGACATTTCCCTAACTTTGGGGGATGACTTTTCCAGGCCTGGAAATCACAGTTTTAAAATCCCCTGATATTTCCAAGACTGTGGGAACCCTGAATGTGTAACGGGTCTTGAGCCAGATATACAGGAATGAATTGGTTTTATTGTTTAAAGTAGAGCTGATTAAAAGTTTGTAAATCATGTGCAAATCAGAAAGTGTCAGTAGTTGAATATGATGAGAATCTGAACGTAAGATTATATATTATCTACTTAAGTTCAGCCCTTAAAGAGTCAGATTTACTAACTTTGTTCATTTCTAGTAAATAAAATGTTTAAATCCTTTTAGAAAAGCTGCACTCACAAACAGCAAATTCACGATTTTGAAATATTTTTGAGCTGCACATAACTTGCTACATATAATCACTATAGAAATGTCATAATTTTTTGAGAATTTTGTTTATTTACATGACTTTTCCAGGCTTCGAAATCACAATTTTAAAATGTCCTAAGATTCCAATGACTGTGGAAACCCTGAGCGTGTAACAGGTCTTGAGTTAGATCAGATATACATGAATGAATTGGGTTAATTGTTTGCAATAGAGCTGATTAAAATTGTGTAAAGAGGTGCAAATCAGAAACTGTGTCAGAAGATGATATGAGCCAAAGTTACTAATTAATTACTATCTACTAGTTACTATCTCTCTCAAAATGTGAAGATCTGATTTCTGACCGATGTCTTCTCCAGTAATTTATTAGAACTAGTTTTTTGTTTGTTTGTTTGTGTGTGTGTGTGTGTGTGTTAAATTTTTTGAATCCTTTTTTAATAAAAGTTGCACCCCCAAAGAGTGCACACCTTTAGCTTTTTTTTTTGTTTGTTTGTTTTTTTTTTTGAGCTGAACATAACTATAAAAAAATTTCTTCACAACAGAATTTTCCACGGAAAGCAAAGTTAAAACAACATGATATTTCCAGATTTCCCATGTAAGTGGCCCTGATTCACTGGCTAAAGTGACATATGCTTCTTCAATCTTCAATATTCATGTCACAGTACAATTACATGAGTAAGTAATGAGTAAGTATACTGTATAATTACATCTTGTTATTGCTATTGAACGTCATTATTTTAACATGAAACAATGGACACTGTAATGTTAAGCATTCTCTTAATCTGATTTATGGTTTCACACCTGATCTGTCACTGAATAAAAGCTGGTCTTTTTACTCATACAAAAAAACTCAAGACTTTGAACCTCAAATCACATAAAGCCTCCTCCCATTCACACTGACCACCGTTTATACAATAGACGCGTATGTACTGGAAACTGCTGTTTGTTACCTGTTTGTACATATAGCGTTTACAATGACCTGGAAACAGTACTAATACAGTCAGTAAAGCTCAGATTTCTGAGGTTGTGCGAGAGAAAGCGACGGGAGGTTTGCGAAAAGACAAAATAATGACAACCAAAATAAAGCCGCTAAAAGTGGTCAGTCTGACAGGAACAGCGGACGATAGAAATACAAAGGGTCTTGTTGTCATTTAACACGCATAGTGTGCCTTACCCGAAATCATCGTCCATGGATTTGAAGAAAAATTTGTAGTTGGGTTTATTGAGGACATTTTTGAAGTCGGCGAGCGTTACGTTTTCAGCGGGAATGGGTAGTTTGATGAGGTAGGGAGTCTCCTGCTCGTCGAGGTGATAGATGATCTTGGTCTCCGCCATAGCGGGCCGCTGCTGAGGGACAGGCCGCGCACATCAGCCCCACAGCGGCTCGCGCTTCCCGCTTCCACCGCGCCTCTGTCCAGCCGCAACCGCTGCGCTCTCTCTTCAGTCAGCGACGATAAAACCCAAGGACAGAGTATCCTTGCGGTCGTATGTAATACAGATCTATCTAATAGTAGAATACATGAGTATAATAGATGGTCCTCTTTCCAAAACGACGCGAAAGAATCGTGCAGGTCGGTCTTCTCTGGGCTCCCTGTGAATACTGTTGCTTTTTCCTCTGCTCCGTCCTTTGGAAACAACTGTCGGCTGATGTGAGATAGCCCCTCCTATCGATTCACCTCTGCGCTCCCTCTACAGGACGAGCTATACTAATATTATACTGGTCCTTGGCTGCTAGCCTATAAATTTACTTGTTTCATTTAAGGATAAGGGAAAGATGCATCTCAATTTCGCAAGGAGGCGTTATTTCGTGTTATTATATTAATCACGCAATAGAACAACTCGACCTTTTGGACTGCGTGCAAACTGAATAGATTGTTAAATTATTTTCAATGTCCTTAAATGTTTTTGGGATGTGAGGTACGTAGTAACCCAATACATTTGCACCTCATTGCTGTAAGTTAACTTACCTGAGGACGGAGGACTTTCAGAGACTGTTGAGTAATGATTAGTTTGTCGGTAGCGCCCTCTAGAGGATGACACGGTTCCTGCACAGCTGTTCAACTCTGGAGCTTGTTTCATTTAAGGATAAGGGAAAGATGCATCTCAATTTCGCAAGGCGTTATTTCGTGTTGTTGCATATTAATCACGCAATAGAACAACTCGACCTTTTGGACTGCGTGCAAACTGAATAGATTGTTAAATTATTTTCAATGTCCTTAAATGTTTTTGGGATGTGAGGTACGTAGTAACCCAATACATTTGCACCTCATTGCTGTAAGTTAACTTACCTGAGGACGGAGGACTTTCAGAGACTGTTGAGTAATGATTAGTTTGTCGGTAGCGCCCTCTAGAGGATGACACGGTTCCTGCACAGCTGTTCAACTCTGGAGGTGCACAAGATAGCATTCATCAAAATGTTTTTCTTTAGCCTTGAAATATGTTTCATGCTCATGAAATATGTAAAGCAGGTCATATTTCACCACAAAGAATCAAAATATTTAGTACTTATTTATTTTATTCATTTGTCTACTTTTATAATATTTAGATTTTTTTTTTTTCACAAGCCCCTCCCCTGTAAAATACTGTAACGTATTTATAGCCTCCGCTGTTAAGTGTAATGGTCCTATAATAGCATTTAATGCTTCCGTGAGATGAGATCTATAACATAAAATCTCTCATTACAAGAACCGTGCTTTTCTCGCTTCCGACGCCGAATAGCTCCGCCCATTTTCATAATTGGCGCGACGATCTTAGTTAACTCATTAGCGTACATAAGTTTGCAATCGAGTGACTTAAAGATTGAAGCATGAGCAAACAATGACAAAGACTAGAGTATGAGAAAGATTTATCATTAAAACGGTGCTTCTTTACTCCCAGTTTAGATGAAAAAAAATAAAAATACAGGCCCATCCGTCTTACTGACAAAAGGTAAGCATCGTTTTTATTGCATAACTGAAACGTGTATAAATATTTCCTGATACTCAAAGTGAAAGTTGCATTTTCATATTATAGTCTGCGCCTATATATATATATTTTTTTTGCATAGTAACCGTAGTCATGTGAAACAATGATTTATTTCTCATATTATTAACGTGGTAATATCAATGTTACTGTTTTCTAAAGCAATGGTGTAGGTAATGGTAAAGTAACAGTAATTACTAATGTCGTAGTTGTAATTAAATTAAGTTCATTCCCCAAAAGATTTAGCATCTACAAAAATTCAATCTCAATTCCATAGTTGCTAAGTTGTACCTATAGAAAAACCATGATAAATTTCTAACAATGACCTGAAGGGGTCACATGGCTGAAAACAAAAATCAGAGCACACACAGACAGGATCAGTAACACATTTACTCATTAAAGTAGACATCAATAGATGAGGTGCGCCTATATATATATATATATTTTTTTTTTTGCATAGTAACCGTAGTCATGTGAAAATAATTTATTTCTCATATTATTAACGTGCTAATATCAATGTTACTGTTTTCTAAAGCAATGGTGTAGGTAATGGTAAAGTAACAGTAATTACTAATGTCGTAGTTGTAATTAAATTAAGTTCATTCCCCAAAAGATTTAGCATCTACAAAAATTCAATCTCAATTCCATAGTTGCTAAGTTGTACCTATAGAAAAACCATGATAAATTTCTAACAATGACCTGAAGGGGTCACATGGCTGAAAACAAAAATCAGAGCACACACAGACAGGATCAGTAACACATTTACTCATTAAAGTAGACATCAATAGATGAGGGTTGTATACAACCCCTTTTATTGTTGGATGTGCAGTGTTTAAGCCTTCAGTCAACAAAAGTGAATTTGAGAATGTGTCTACCACAAATGCAAGAAAGTGAAATCCAAGGTAGGATCCTCAGGTACGACACACAAAGTGCTCTCTGATGTCTTCATTACCTGTAAAACTGAACCTGTCTTCCACTGTGCTTGTAGTTAAGGCCACTGATGATCAGCTTGGACCCATCTACCTATAACCCCACCCTGAACACCCACCACACTCACTGCATTCTCACAAATCATAATCTGTTCCTTTCTCTTCAAAACGTACTAATTTAAGGGAAATTTGCCTATTATAAAATAAGTGAAAGAAATGCATTGGTTAAAAAAAAAATCACCACAGCATCTCAATTCCTGAAAGCAACCTCTAACACAATGTAAGTAGGACAATGGTCACCAATGTCATCCTAGAATGGCTCAAATAACAAATTCAGGCTGTTCATTTGAACAGCAGTGTTGAAAACACCCACAGTGTTGAAAGGCTTGAAAGGCACTAACATGGCTCCACGTCTTCTGTCTTGATATACCTGAGACTTAATGTTGAGTGGTTAGCACCAGGAAAGAGAAGCTTGAGAAAAACAGATTCCAGTTCAAACAAAAAGGAAACAAATCTGTTTATCACAGAAAGGCTGAGAGTGTGTTGGTTCTGCAGGATCTTCATTAGGCCATGATCAGATTTGCACAGTGAGTACAGACTGTGTGCATTCATGCCACTTCTCAAACACTGTCCAGGAAGGCGATTAGTCAGGGATTGGTCCTCCTCAGAACACCTCTGTGTAGCTAGCAAAAGGAAAGTCTCTGAAATCTTGTTATGGCATAATAACCATTGCAAACATTTGTCCTCCACTTCGTTCCACAGCCCTGAGCAGCTTTATGTTTAGCTTATAAAAATCAGTGTCTGCCTTTTTAAACAGACATCCCAGTGTTGGTGAGAGTGTACACCCATCAGCGCTGGCCTCCCATAATGCATTGCTATGGTCCAGTCTGAGCCAAGGAGTTCAATTCCTGTCCAGTTCCTGCCCTTCTGGCTTTTCACCTCAAACCTTCTGCTTCTCCACAGAAGTTTTGAACTCATGCGGACACGTTGACGTCTCGCAGGGCGATGGTCCCGTTGGCAGGGGGGTCTGTGGGTGAGGAAGGGGCAGAGGGTGGTGATGTGAGTAAAGATGGAGCTGTGCTGGTGTTAAGGGCGCTGCTTTGGAACAGTATCTGCTGAAGTGTCCTGCATAGATTTGGGTGCAAACGGGCCTGAGTTTGATAAAATACCTCCACAGCAAAACACTTCATCACCCCTCCACACAGATCCTCATAAAGGGGCACTGTGTACATCCGTGAGGTCTAGAAAGAAAAAAGGAAGAGGAAAGTTAATAGTTCTATGCATACAATGCCCAATTCTTAATTTAAAACAGCACCTCAGTAAGGTCAAGTCAGAATGCCTCAGTGAAAGTAGTGACAAAAGTCAAACTATACTACTCACACTTTAAAGTGCCCCTATTATGGATTTTTGAAAATGACCTTTGATGCAGTGTGTAACACAGCTCTAAGTGAATGAAAACATCCTGCAAAGTTTTAAATCTGAAAGTGCACCGTGTATAAAGTTATTGTCTCTCAAAAGAAAGAGTCGACTCTGAATCATTGAAACGAGTCGTTTTTAAAACAAATCCCAAGCCGTTTCATGTTGACATCAACATGAAACATTAGCATATTGCCCGCCCACTTGTTGGTCTTTTCGCGTTGGTAAGAATGAAAATGCTAATTCATTCTTTGCCACTAGGTGCCGCTTTTGGAGCGGTAAAAATAACGGTTTCCCCGGTAACGCTGTACACAAAGCAGCACTGCGCTCACAAACGCTGCTTTATCAGGCATTACAGGCTAGATTAAATAAAAATGAGACCAATCGGACCAAACACCGCAGATTAGCGTCACGCAAAGGAGGGCTTTGGAAAAATGAATCGTTGAGTGAATCGTTTGGGAGTCGTTGAGCAAAGTAAGATCAAAATAAATGCATATTATAAGACAATGAAAGTGTTTTTTGACCTTGCATGCATGTCAACCTGTTGTTGGGGACTCCCAAAACCAAAATATGAACCTTTCATTACCCATAATAGGGGCACTTTAATATAACTCTGACGAGAATCCTTTAAATATCTCCTTCATGTGATAAAGCAATATGTTTTTACACCAGATAAGGAGTTTGTAGTCAAGCAAAGAAGAAGCGCCTAAAACAATAATTTTTTTCTTGTATTGAAGGTTTCCAATATTATAAAGACACCAATGATCAATAAAAAGTTACATTATTAATTGTAATTAAAAAAACATTCAACTGGCAAGTAACATAATAATTAAACAATAATTTTAATGTAGCAAACTGATGTGCGGTCACAGGTGAGTGTATATTGTCTATTGTAATATGGCTTTAAACACGTCTCATCTAATCAGAAGTTAGTGTTAGATCAGTATGTTTCATATCTCCTCCACTTTGGAGATTTGATACATTTCAAATTGTTTGCCATGTATGACAAGTTATGGTATCATCAGGATTCATTTTGAAGAATTCATAATCTTTTTACAATCTCTTGGGATGAACTGTAACAATGCTCGACACAATACTCTTTAGAATACGGTAATCAATACAACATGCTTTCGATGAAGCAAAAGAAACCAGCCAAACTGGTTGTGATTGAGCACATCTCTTCACAGCTCTGAAAAGAGACATGACGTCATAAGCAGTTAATAGTCAAAGACTAGCCGAGAGTGTTTATTAGAAACACTGGAATGTGGATGCCCTTTAAGGAAAACTCAGTTTATATTGAGTTGGAGGGGTGAGGGAGAAACAGAGAGTGCCAGACACTAACTCACTGAATTACACGCTTTTACAAACCAGACTGTCCCTAGCTTAATAGTGTTTGTGTCCTCTAAACAAAATAAGATACTGATTTGCTTTAACTCAGCTTACTAGCTTCAGACCACACAAAAGGCTCTTACAATCAATAAGGAAATGCTACATTAAAGGGAGGGGGGTCTAATGCTATTTCATGCATTCTGAGTCATTTACACTGTTAAATAGTTGGATTCTCATGCTAAACATGGTCAAAGTAAAAAAAAAAAAAGAGTATTTCTGTGCCAAATACACTCCTTCTGGGTTTGTATAAGTTTTGGAAAGTTTTTTTTCGAGCATGGCCCTTCATGACGTCATGAAGGGGGGAATTTCTTGTATGGGCACTTCTCCAGGAAGAGTGCGCACACATCAACCAGAGCGAGAGCGAGAGCAGCGCATCAACGTGCTTCATTCGGGTTACGGCAGTCGTTGGCAGCGCTGCTCAGGACTTGCTCGAGAAGAATGTCTCCAAAGAAGTGTGTTTTTGGATGTGAGGGAAGGATAACCTTGTTCAGCTTCCCAAAGAACCCAGCGTTACGTGAACAGTGGATGCAGTTTGTTTTTTCGGGACAGCAACGGAGTTTCGCAAGTGTGTTTTTTTGTTCCCGTCATTTTGGTGACGGATATTTTATCAGCAAGGCCCAGTTTGATGCTGGATTTGCACATCGTTTGATACTGAAAGATGGAGCGGTCCCAGCGCTAAAAGATCCCGGTAAAACTGCATCAAATTTCTGTGTTTTGTTGGTAATCGGCGCCTAAGTGCTCCCGACTCGCTAGATCCGCCCACAACACACCTCCAGGAGCTCGGCTGTTTTCTGAGAGAATCGTAAAGCTGTATCTTTCTTCTATGAATCTGATCAAACTAAATCAAGACTCTTTGGAGATATGAAGAATGCAATACTACTATATAGATCCTCAAGATACTAACATGAGATTGGCCGAAACTGTGTGTGTTATGTCCCCTTAAATGCATTATCAGTTACAGCCCAAAAGGCACTTAATTCACAAAACTCACGTGTTTATGCAAGAAGCTGCGAACTCGGGGCAGATCAGGATAAAAGCTGTTCCGCACAACAATCTGCAGCCATCGAATCTGGACTTCAGCGTTCATGCCGTCCAACAACGCAGAGTAGCAGCTTGACAAAAGACTCATCACTTCTGAAAGGTCAATCACATTTCACATTACAAGAGAAGAGATGTCAAACATCAACGCAAAGGGGATACTAAAATGAAAAGAATGTTGACAAATTGCGAAATGGATTCTTAATACCTTGAGACAGAGGTGAGCGGTCTAGAAGGCGGTCCAGGAAGAGGACAGTCTGAAAGGTGCTCCAGGAGGAGAGGTCAAATGTAGAGATCACTTGGGGGTCAGGGGCATCCATGCCCCAAAGATCACACAGGTGCTGAACAGGGCCTGTTAGAGCTCTACCCGCCGAGAGATCCGGTTCACATAACGGAGGACCACAGCCATTTAGCCATCGCTCAAATTCCAGACCTGAGCAAGAGGGGAAGGAAGAAGGAGGGGAAGAAGTGTCACATTTCTGTTTATTTAGCCTCCATCTCTTGCACTCCTAATGTTGCTTTGACCCCTCACACTGGGTGTTATGACTGGCTCAACAGGGAAAATCCTAACCGAGGACAAATGGAGCGCAGTGAGATGAGTAACTATAAGTGTCTCTGTGTGTTAATCATCATCTCTGACAGCTGTCGAAACTCACCCTCTCGTTCAGCAACGCAGCTCTCCTTCAGCTCAGGGAAGAAGCCAAGGAAAAAGTCCAACAGATCCTGAGCGATTACGCTGCTGAATCTGAACTTCTCAATGTAGGCCTACACAGTGCACGAATTCAGAAACTTCATGTGTGGACCATGCCATATATGTACAGTGGAGCATGAAAATTCACGCATGTGCGGTGAATGTCATGTTTCTCACCCTAAGAAAGCTATCAAATCTCTTGATGTCGCCACACAGCTGTGAGAGGTAAGATACAAAGCAGAAGCCTTTCTCATAGGTGAACAGATTCATTAGACTGCTGGGGTTTACACCTTTGGAGAAAGAGAAGGAAAATGGATAACATGGTACACTGACCCATGAATCATGGGTCTGACACTTCACAAGAACATTATAAATATTTAAGCACATTTTCCAGACAGGCTCAACATTGCAAATGAGGATTTTCCTTGCTTCTGTCTTTCTGAAATCTTAGTAACCAGGAATTTTAGATGCATTTACCACACAGCTATTTCAGGTGTACGGAAAAAGTGCCACGTGCCAAACCCAAGGTCTCTTTCAGACTCATACAAAGGCTGGTTTATATTGTTAAAAAGGTTGTACCTGGCTCAAATTTGGCCTGCAGCTTACTGACAGGATTGTTGTCTCCAAGAAGACGCATCTGTCTGTGAAGAGCATCTAGACGGAACACTGTCTCAAGACAAGTGAAGGCTTCTCCTGAATCAGAAAATTGAAGTGATAAATGTAACGAGAGCATTGTGGAATATTTATAGGCCTGTGTGAATCACTCCACAGAGATTTTGCATTTGCTGGGGTATAACACTCCCATATCACTGGCATCGTTCAACACAAGTATGAATCTTTGTGGAATGTATACATAACCATTTGCAAAAGGCCTACATGGTGATGTTACCAAGTTTGGATACGTGTGAGGACATGTATACCATAGGCCTCTGTGGTAATGCGCCTCTGAGCATAAGTGGCCAGACCCTCACTGAGCCACATTTCTTCCCAGGTAGCATTGGTGACCGCATTGCCAAACCAGCCGTGAGCAATCTCATGGATGACATCAATCAGCAGAAACTCTTGACTCTCCAGTATGGAGGAAATTATGAAAGTAAGACAGGGATTCTCCATGGCAACGATGGGGAATGAAGGAGGAAGGAACACTATGTCGTACCTGTAAAGGAAGAGACAGGTTAATACCTGAATATGACAACAAGCTTGATGCAACAAGGCCAACAAGATTGATATGACTGAAGAGTACGGAACTGACCTTCCCCATACATAGGGCCCAAAAAGCCCCTCTGCCACATTAAGCCAGCGCTCCACATTGCCGCCCAGTTTACTGACCGCACACGTCAGGATGCAGGGCTCTGCCCACACACGACTCCTAAAAGCAGATTGTGGCCAAGGTAAAGCACTGAACACTAATGAAAACAATGCCCATATCTTAGATAATTGGCACATAAGCCAGCTAAAATAGTCAGCATTTCTAGGCTGGTTATGCTGGATATAGCTGATGAACCAGCATATCCATGCTGTTTGGAAGCAAAAACAGCAACCGTTAACCTTGTTGACCAAGGTAGCACCTTCATGCTGGTAAATGTTGTGGTCTTGCCACCTGTGGTTAAGCAACCTATTTGAGACAAACCACCGCAAGCGTATCCTAGACTGAGCACCAGTATATCGCTGTTCAAAACAGCATATGCTGGTATCAAACTATTCTCTTCTTTTCAGCAGGGGTACTCCATCCCTGTTTACCTGGGCCCAATGTCTGCATGCTGTAGGTCTCCTGCCACCAGGGCAACCAAGTAGGCTGGGACAGGGTACTCCATGGAGAACTGGAAAACCCTGTCCTGTTTAGAGTATGCACTTCTTGAGGCACTCATCAATACTGTAACACCCTCTGGTACCTGTAACGCAGTACACATGATCTAAAACCAGAAAACAACACTGAATGCCCACAGAGCTGTTTTGGTGGATCTGAGCAGCTTAGATAGACTTACCCTGACTGTGGCAGAGTAGGTGCTTTTGACGGCTGGCGTGTCAAAACAGGGAAAAAACGACCGGTTGCAGACCGAGTGACCCTGAGTGAAGACCAACGGACGGGTTTGTCCGCATGTCAGCTCTGCATCCAGCCACCAAGTCTGATGAAGGAACCAGGGAACAATGAGGTGAGGGAATAGCTTTGGCAAATAAACGTTCTGGAGAATAGCTCTGAGCATGCAAATGATTCAATACAGATTTACGTAACAAGGTTTAGGTTGCATGGTTAATAGATTAAAGCACTGTAATTTCATTTATTTCATACAGTTGCGAATCCAAACGTCAAGTTAAATTGATGAAGTTGAAGAAACAAAAGACAACTACCCATATAGAGGTGAGCAGCTAAAATGCCCATGTTTTGTGTGTATATTACACCACTAAAATAGCACAGTGTAAGCAGGGCTCCGCAGTAAGAATCACCTTATAACCTGGGGCCAATTTTGGGCAGCTTACAGAGCTGTGTTAATTTTGATATGTAATGTTTTTATGCATTGCAAACTCATATATTTGACTCTCTGTGATGTTTGTAGTTTAATTTGTTATGAATTCTGCTGATGTCGAGTGTTTTCCAAGGTAATGTTATCTAGCTGGCTATTATAGATGAGGTTTTGATTGAAATTGTGATAATGAATTGTTTTGGAAGCATCAGTGAGAATGATGTTTTGCTTTGCTGCGTTGAAAAAGACTTTTCCAAGAAACACAGTTGTCATGCTGATACATTATAATAGCTGTATAGTTTCTGGCTAATACTGCAAATTATTATTATTATTTAATTTTTTATATATAAAGAAAACTAATGAAAAAAATAGTGCTGTCACACGATTAATCGCATCCAAAATAAAAAATGTTGTTTACACAATACATGTGTGTGATCTGTGTTTATTTATTGTGTATATATAAACACACACACATGCATCTATATATTTAAGAAAAATATGTTTTGTTTTTATATTAAATATTTATATTTAAATACAATATAAATTATATACGAGTATATATATATATATACACACACACACATACATGTATGTTTGTGTATTTATATAAATATACACAGTACACCCATATATTATGTAAACAAAAACTTTTTATTTTTGATGGATTAATCGCCATTAAATAGTTTGACAGCACTAGAAAAAAAAATGTAAATGTTATTTCTGGCAGAAATTATTTAAAGGCTTTACTGATAGAATGTATTCAAGGGATTGAACACTACTAAAAACAAAACAAAAAAAACTGTTTAACACAGCCCACCTTCCAGTAATTACCTTGTGCACTCATAATCATGACCTGGATAACTCTAGTTATCCACTTAAGGGGACATGACACTACACTGAGGTCATTCTCATCAGTATAGCTCTAGTACACTCACTGTTTTCCCCTTTGCATGTGTCTAATAAATAAATGGGGTGATCCCACAAGCATGTTACAATCCCGTGTCCCACAGGACCCCTTAAATCTGCCAAAACAAGGCCATAAAAGCGAAGGTGGCAGAAGGGAGCAGAGCTGGTCATCAACATTAAGGCTCCACTGCCGGGATATTTTTAGTGGATATTGACTATGTGTACAATAGTCCTGTGCAACAAAGTTATTATTAGCGTGTATCAGTGGCAGCTCGTCAGCTGTCACCGCGTTGACCTTACCGCAGGGCCGTCTGTGGTAGGGTAGCGGATGGTGACACGTAAAGCCCGGTGCGGCCGGACCACCGCGGCCGGGAGGCTGATGTTCAGAGACGATCCGTAATCGGTGAACGGTTCTATTCGGTAGGTGAGCGACAAAAACACGTCAGGAGCACCGGACGCGCCGGGCACCTTGCAGTCCACGGAATGAATTAATAACGAAGGATGCGTGTCCAGAATGAGGGACTGGACGCCGGGCTGGACGGGCGTGAGCTCCAGAACCTGCCATCCCGTCATCCTCTTGACGGCGAAGTTCAGGTGGAGGTCCAGGTGGAAATGTCGGAGTTTAAAGCTGTGGAAGTTGGACGCCGACGCGACGTCCACCAGGCGACAGTGCGCCAGACTCCGGCCGCCCTCGCAGGACTTATTACCGGGCACGGCCAGCACTTTCCGACAGCAGCACAGCGTCGGCCGCTGCAGCTCGGCCATCGTAGAGTTTGGCGAATAAATACACGATAACGTGACGACAGCGTCAAACTTTAAAAGCGGCGATCGCGCGCGGCGGTCTTCGGGGTCGAGCTCGAGCTCGGCGGAAGAGATGAACGAGCGATCGAGTTAGTTACATTGTTGCTGGAGTTAAAGGGGCGGTCGAGGCTGGACACTCCGCGGAGGAGGAAACCGAATGCAAGAAATGATAATAAAACAACCAGGAAGGCAGTAAAAAGCATTAAAACAAAACACAAGTCTACGTAAAATCCATTAGAGCCGTAGACACGACTGATTTCAGCCCTCCGACCTCCATCTAAAGCAGAATATACGCGTGGATGTCCCAGTCCGTCCTGAGATCCCTGTGGAGAGATCGGTAAAAATTACCGGTAGAAGAAGAAACGCATAGTGAAACCCCGATGAGCAGAACCGATCTAAGTGACTCCCTTAGAAAACAGGAAGTAAAAACAGGGGAGGAAATCACTTCGAGACGGGAAAGTTTTCGAGCTGCAGGGGGGCGCTGTGGAGCTCGCAACACATCTCACGATGAACCGCAAAAACACTGTCCCAACAGTGGACAAACCACAGGAAAACAGCAGGACTGGGCTATGTTTGTTATGGATTACAATGTAGTTTATATAAAGTGCCCACAGTACTGTTGATAATAGATGAATTAGAATGAAAACGATGTTATTATTTACTCAAGTTGTTCCAAACCTATGAATTTCTTACTGAACACACAATATATTTTGAAGGATGTGTGTAACCAAACAGTTGATGGACCCTATTGACTGCCATAGTATGGAAAAAATATCTTCTTTTATGTTTAAATGAGGAAATAAACTCATACAGGTTTGGAACAGAATTTCTGTTTTGGGGTGAACTGTCCCTTTAAATACTGATTCTAGCAAAACGTTGGTTTTATTAGATCTCAGTGCTGCATTTGATACTGTCGACCACAATGTACTCATTAACAGACTGAAAATGTGGGTAGGACTCTCTGAAACAGTGCTTAGATGGTTCAGGTCATATATTTAGCAGGCAGGGCAGCTTTGTGAACATTTACGGATCTAACTTGGGCTGCCATGATACATGATACATTATATTTGACAATAAAGATGAAATATCAAAGAAGTCAGGAACCTTGGTAACATTCTGGAATATTATTTCAAAAGCCATAACTAAATTAGCCTACTGCCATCCAAAACAGTACAAATCAGATCCTTTGTGCACAAACAAGGCCTAGAGAAGCGTATTCATGCATTCATGAGCAGCAGGGTAGATTACTGCAATAGACTTCTTACTGGCCTTGCCATGAGGACTATTAGACAGTTGCAGCTCATACAAAACACTGCTGCAGGCTCCTGACCAAAACCAAAAAACAAGCCATTAGTTCATTATATTGGCTGCCAGTTCCATTTCAGAATACTTTTAATTGTATGGAAATCCCATAATGGCTTTGGACCAAAATACCTTGCAGATATGCTGGTGAGACGGTGTTTAGCCGTTATGCTAACCACAGCTGGAAAAAGCTTCCAGAAGTTGTCAGGGGTAACCCAAATGTTGCTACTTTGATTATTTCCTATGTACCTTTTTATGACTACTATTTAAAAAAAAAAAAAAAAAATTTTCATGTAAAGAACTTAATTACCATTGTGTATGTCATGGTATATAAATAAACTTAATCTTGCCAACAGATTCCAGAATGGATGATTCATGAACCTTTAGTAGGACATTTAAAGAATAGTTCACTTGAAAATAAAATTCTGTCATCATGTTGCTTGAAACATTACATCATTGTGGCATTACATTATAAAAAGGTCACACAATTCTGCATTTTGAACATTTCGCTAAATAATTTATTTTGTTTTTCTTTCTTTTAAGCTATATGATGGTGAGTAGATGAATTGTTATTTTTGGATAAACTATTCCTTTAGGTATTTTGCCTAAGGTACAACTGTAATAGTTAATGAATCACATTATGTATGGTGTTTGAAACTATCCCATTAATCCCAGGTTTCTCCAGAGGGACTGTTCTTGGGATAAGTGTTGGCTAAATGAATAACCACAGTAATATTATATACTGCAGTAAACTCTTGTTGCAGTTGGTTGGCACAGAAAGTCTGTAGGGGAAAGAGCCATCCTGCATGAGCACATAATACTGTGCTGGCTGCTCAGGTCCATTTACAAGTACACTGTTGTAATCTCCAAAAGTGCTGGTTTCCCTTGTCATCCTGGACACCGTCCTGCCTTCTCTCACTGGGCAGAGGTGTTTGTGGAAGGGACTTTACATCCTTTCTTCAAAATTAATTTGATGTGTCATTAACAGAAAAAATTAATGTACCTAAGGTACAACTGTAATAGTTAATGAATCACATTATGTATGGTGTTTTGAAACTATCCCATTAATCCCAGGTTTCTCCAGAGGGACTGTTCTTGGGATAAGTGTTGGCTAAATGAATAACCAGAGTAATATTATATACTGCAGTAAACTCTTGTTGCAGTTGGTTGGCACAGAAAGTCTGTAGGGGAAAGAGCCATCCTGCATGAGCACATAATACTGTGCTGGCTGCTCAGGTCCATTTACAAGTACACTGTTGTAATCTCCAAAAGTGCTGGTTTCCCTTGTCATCCTGGACACCGTCCTGCCTTCTCTCACTGGGCAGAGGTGTTTGTGGAAGGGACTTTACATCCTTTCTTCAAAATTAATTTGATGTGTCATTAACAGAAAAAATTAATGTAATATTTAAAAAAAAGTTAATGACTCATTCATTGTATGACTCGAGTATATCACTCTTTCTTTGGGTCTTTGTCTCCCTCAGAAATTGTAATGTTATTTTCTGAGCGCTGCCATAATTGTTCCACCCAAGGTGAACAGAAATAAAAATATATGGGAGGTAATTATTATGAGGAAATTGCAGAATAACAGGATGTGTAACAGGAGTGAATCTGTGAAAAGTATGATTTTGCTTCAGTGTATGACTAAAATGACCGTCAATAGTCTCATCTTCTTCTATAAGCATATCACTCTGGTATCACATTTGTATTACAGTTAATCTTCTTTCAGTAATCCAGAAACATAGACACAGAAAGGGTAAACCTAAAATAAATTTATTGAGACAGGAGAGCGTACGCTCTCCTACTCTTCTTCCACCCTTTTCACAAGGCAGTTAAGAAATCATGCTAAGGCTATGGAAAGAAATGGAAATGACAGACATTTCTGCAGGGTCTGATGAGGGGACTTGTTGGAAATCAGATTCCTCTTCATGCAGACCACAAACGACCATCACAACCTGATTCAGAAGGTCCATTCAGTGCGACCTCTTTGTGCCAGTGCTGTGATAGACAACGTAACACACACACAAAAAACAAAAGGCCCGTTCTAGCAAATTTGGCCTCGACGAGCATCTCTTTTGGGACAAAGTCAAAACAAAATCAGTCACCTCCTACAGAGGTTGATACAAAGTGCAAAAACAAGCCAAAAATGAGAAATGCTTTCATACATAAAAGAGCAAAAACAATACCACATAAGAGGAAAAAGAAAAGGAACAGGCAAAAATGTTAACAGTGGAAGTAGGTTATAAATATACAAAGGCATCTTAGCCAAGACTGAATCCTTGGTGTGCTGAACAAGGAGACAGTAAATAAGCAGCACTGTTTCTCTTAAAGAGTCTCACTTACTCAGTGCTTGCTCAACATCCTGTGGACAGCATCACCTGTGCCAAAGTTTAGGGTTCAAGTCACAAGACGACATTTACACATGTACTAAAGACAGTCAAGTTGTCAAAAATATTAAACTGTAATGAAAGATGATACATCTGAATGTATGTATATATATATATTACACACTGTACATAGACCAGCATAATCGGTACAAAAGGACTTACAAGGATTTACAACCACCTTGTAAATATATATATATATATATATATATTCATATAAACAGAGATATGTACTCTGTGAAACATACCAGTTTGCATGAAAACTGATTTCCCCTCTTCATTACGTAAATATCATTACAGTGTCAGTGTTTCTTGACCTAACCATTTAAGCTTGTAAGTAGTACATCCTAACAGGCATGCCCCTAATGACAGCCCATGAGTTTCATGGAAATACAATAACCTCCCTCCCCAGGTCCCTATAGGTTTGCAGGAGGGAGTAACATTGAAGCAGCAATGACTGGAATATTAATGGAGAATGTCCCCTTCGGCCCTCGGGAGTGAAACCTTGGCTCGGACATCCTTTAGCCTCTTACAGAGATTTTGTTCTCCACCGCTGCCAGCATCGCACAGAAGCGCGAGTTTTCGTTCGCCAAGAGCTTGGACGGCTCGTCAAATTCCACCACCTGGGTCAAAAAAAAAAAAAGCTGCGAGTCAGTAAAACAGAGGAACCACAGAAAAAAAGGCTTCTTTACGTTTGAAGGAACCGTGGAGTAGAAACCTGCATTCCCGCGGGACCCGACGCAACAGAGTGCGGCACGGGACAAAACTTGATGGGCGAGTGAGTGCGAGTGCGGGTGGGTAGACACTTGTGTGTGTGCGGGATGTGGTATAATAAAATGATTCGCGGGACTCCGGCAAAATATTCATAGTATTACAGCCCTACTCTGTAATAAGTTCATGTTTTATCGATATCCTAAATGATCGTTTTCACGTGACGTCACACCCTTATAGGAACGTCCACCTGGAGGGTAAAACGAAGCTTTGCTCCACTGACCGCCAGTTATTTTTACGCAGTTTGCATTAAGTACTAATGTAGTAAAATGCAGATATTAAAAGGCGAAATTCAGTAAACACCTTATGGATTATGTATATTTTGTACAGGCAAGCAGATGAAGCCAGAATATAAACGTAATGTGCAAA
>NW_015654534.1:889114-900513 GCF_001515625.1 Sinocyclocheilus rhinocerous
ACACTCGAAGTAGATTGGTCCCTCTAAGCGAGATCCCAATTTCGTCGGTCATCCGACATGACGTCTCCGTTCCCATACGTAACCGAGACGTTTTGTTATTTACATTTACATTATATTTAAATTTTGTCATTTAGCAGATGCTTTTGTCCAAAGCGAATTAGGACAATAGAAGCAATCAAAACCAACGAAAGAGCAGTAATATGCAAGTGCTATATTAGTATATTATTATAGTGTTATATTTCAATTTCACAAAGAAATGTGCAGCATTTTGCCCAAGCAATAATAAAAGGACACATTTAATTTATAATTTTTCTTAAATCTCATTTTGTTAAAAAATAATAATAATCGTGAATCGAATCGAATCGTGAAATCAAAATCGTGAGTTGAGTGAATCGTTACATCCCTAATTTTCATCCATGAAAGTCATTTCATAAAAGGCTTGATTCTAAAAGTTAGCATAAGTTGAATATCTGACTTGCATAAGAATTTTTTCTTGATAAACATTTGTTATTAACCTCTGTTATTACACACTATATACTTTATTAGGTATTTAAAACCATAAAGAATATATTTTTGCCATTATTATATAAGTGAATGAGCCACTCACAGACTTACAGAAAATAATTTCTGTATTATTTATTTATTTGTGGGATCACAAAATTATAATAAAAAGAGAAAAGAAAAATGAAACATATTAACTGCTGAGGAAAGACACAAGGAGAAGAGACGGACCTGAGCCTGTTCGTCCCACAATCCCGACCTTCTCTTTTGGTCGAATGGAGCAGGAAACTTTCTTCAGTATCATTGGGAGGTTGTCTCTGTACTTCATCTCCGTTCCATCAAACACGATCTCACCCTCCTGGGGCCAGTCAGATGGAGGAGCCTTGTTTTTCACCCTTGCAGGAGCCTCCAGAGACAGAGACTAAGACAGACAGAGGTGACTAAGCAAAGGTAGAACTTCATCCTTTCTGAATTCATCGTAAAAGAGTGACAACAGACGTCTGGAAGAGAAGCTTTTAATGTCAAGTTGAAATCGTCAATGATGTAGGACTGGTACCTTGATGTAATGGTGGATTCTCTCTACTGAGGTGAACCGAGCTTCGGTCTCAGAGGCCAAGCGAACAGTAAACTGGAATAACCCTGTAAGCTGTGAGAGACGAAAGAGATGTTCAGCCACGGGTGTATATTTATTATATATATATATATAAATATACACACAATAATGTATATATTTCAGAAAAACGTTATGTTTATATATTATGTTTATGTTTAACATTATGTTTATATATTAAATATTTATATATATATATAATATATAAATTATATACATGTAAATACATGTACATATTTTCAAAAATATATACTGTATGTGTGTGTATTTATATATACATAATAAATATACACAGTACACACACATACATTATGTAAACAAAAACTTCTATTTTGGATGTGATTAATCGCGATTAATCGTTTGACAGCACTATTTATTAGTTTATAGTTATTTTAGTACTTCAAATAAGCTTTTTTTCCAGTTAACATTATTCTAGTTTTTAGGTAACTTTTTTTTATATAGATTTAGTTAATCTGCTTCCTTTATACAATACAATAGCTTCTGTTGTGAGACAATCTGACCGTATGCAAATCTCATTTAAAGGAAATATCTGCGTCCTACACTTTTCCCTCCATATTTCACCGCAGGTCTCTTTTCACATTATGATATTTGGCTCTAAACCATTGTACATTTGTGTCATCAACATGAATACCGCCGTGAGTACTAGTGGCACCTGTTTTGGCAGAAAACCAATCAGGCAAAAGGCATAACATGCACAGAATGGCACTTGCATTATTTTGCCACAGATGCAAAGAATGTGGGATTTTCTCAGCAGTGATGAGAAATGCATTTGCTGTTCTGCCTCCACTTGACATCATCATTTGTGGTTTACTTCTGGAAAATAGGCTGTGTTGCTTTTATAACGACTGCAAACAGTTATATGAACCATATCCCAAGCCTGTTTTCAGGATTTTCAAGAGTTTAAAAAAATGTTTTACAAAACATGATCTACTCCAGTGGTTCTCAATTCCAGTCCTCGTGGTCCACCGCTCTGCATATTTTACATGTCTCTCTTATTTAACACACACGATTCAGACCACCAGCTCGTTAGAAAAGAGCTCCATGCATGAACTGTGTACCGATTGACATGGTCCCTACACAGTGTTCATTGCTCAGGGAGGAGCACGGGAAATCTGTTCCGAACATTCACTTCAGAACATTCATTCACAGATTTGCACTACACCAAACGTCTGAAGTGACAAGAGAATCATACAAAATGTGCAGAGCGGTGGTATGTGAGGACTGGAATTGAGAACCACTGGTCTACACCAAAGGCTTTAGAGTGAAAATATCTTTATACACACAAAAATGTAGAATTAAAGGGATAGTTTATCCAACAAATGAAAATTCTGGCATCATTTACTCACCCTCATGTCATTCCAAACGCATAAGACTTTGGATAATCTTTGAAACCCTGAGAGATTTCTGTCCCTCCATTGAAAGTCCAGGTTTCAAAGATAGAAAGAGAACCAAAGTCTTATGGGTTTGCAATGACACTAGGGTGAGTAAATGCCAGAATTATCATTTTTGGGTGCAAAGTCCAGGTTTCAAAGATAGAAAGAGAACCAAAGTCTTATGGGTTTGGAATGACACTAGGGTGAGTAAATGCCAGAATTATCATTTTTGGGTGAACTATCCATTTAAAAGTGGAAAAACAACATTTTACACAATTTCCCCTCACCTGCATGGCATAGGAAATGGCCAAGCCTGCGTAAGCAGGAGGAATCTGGCCGTGCATGAGGACGATCATCAAAGCTGTGATGCTAATGAGAGCCACGCTAATCACATCCAGACGCACAGCCAGCCAGCGCATGGCACAGCTGAACAAATAGAAGGGAGCCTGCTTCTGATCCAGCAGCTCCTGATACCTGGGAGAAAACACACAGACAAAGTCCATCAACCGTGCTCGCTGGAAGTCTTATCGTTTAAGGAGAAATATGCAATAAAGTGAGGCAGACTGATATCCCAGCGTTCACCTGTGAAGGAATCCGTCCTCTTTCCCATAAGCATGCACTGTGGTCAGGCCCTGAATGCTGGAGGCAATGTGGGACAGGAAAGGTGACTGTGTGATGTTGTCTAATCGTTTGAGTTCTCGAATGAAGACCCGAGAAACCACGTGCAGCACTATAAAGAGGAGCACCAGCGGCCCTACTGCCACCAGGAACCACGGGAACACGCTGGCAATCACACCCAAGCAGAAGAGCACCAGAATCACGTTCTGAATGAACATCTCAGCCTGGAATGGCAGACGTGTGTCCACTGAGAGAAGACAGGGAAACGTTTAGACGTGTGAGACAGGTAAGAGAGTTTGTCTGAAAATAGAAGTGTGTATGGAAGCCCGTTTCCGCCACTGAATAAAAAAAAAAAAAAAAAGGTTTTTGCGACATTTTGTCTCACAATTCTGACTTCTCGAATGAAGACCCGAGAAACCACGTGCAGCACTATAAAGAGGAGCACCAGCGGCCCTACTGCCACCAGGAACCACGGGAACACGCTGGCAATCACACCCAAGCAGAAGAGCACCAGAATCACGTTCTGAATGAACATCTCAGCCTGGAATGGCAGACGTGTGTCCACTGAGAGAAGACAGGGAAACGTTTAGACGTGTGAGACAGGTAAGAGAGTTTGTCTGAACATAGCATAAGGTATGGAAGCCCGTTTCCGCCACTGAATAAAAAAAAAAAGAATAAAAAAAAGGTAATTGCGACTTTTTATCTCACAATTCTGACCTTTTTTCACAGAATTGTGAGATATAAACTCGCAATTGCGAGTTATAAAGTCACAATTGCGAGATAAAAACTCGCAATTCTGACTTTTTTTCTCGCAATTGCATGTTATAGTCAGAATTGCGAGAAAAAAAGAATTGTGAGTTTATATCTCGCAATTGCGAGTTTATATCACGCAATTCTGAGAAAAAAAGTCAGAATTGTGAGATAAAAAGTCGCAATTACCTTTTTTATTTTTTATTCAGTGGCGGAAACGGGCTTCCATAGGTGTGTGATATGTATCGTCTATGATAACAATATTAATTTTGTACAACCATTCAATAAAGTTCAATAAGTTAATATTGTGAGGTACATTTTAGGGGTTATTGTCTGTTTTTCTCCATGCTCCATTTCATCAACAAAAAAAAGTTCCAAACAAAGCCATAAAAGAACCAAGCAACAGTAGTTTTTCGTTCCTGAATGAATCGGCATTTTTAAACAAATCAACAATAATAATTCATTCATAAAGACAGTCACTTGCATCATTCCTAAATTATACATTTGAATGAATCAGTTGCGTAAATGACTCAGTGACTCACTCAGATTTGCAGCCACCTAATGGTGGTTTTAATTTCATATTTAAAATACCATTTAATTTTTTACAAATAATTTCATATTTCGATATCCAAAATATTATTTTTAAAACACTAATCTCATGACATTATTTATGCAATTGTAACTGCAGTGTAAATACATCTAAATGCCACTTCAGTTAAACATCGTGTTAGTGGGGTCGCTTTAACCCACGGAGTTGAAAAACAACCCGCGGCAACAGTGAAAAAGTAGCCCAATTCTGCGGAAAAACTGTGCACTTGGCAACACTTCAACACGTCATACGGAAGTAAACACGGAGGACATAAAGTAAGCAATTATGCATTTATTTATAGTGTGATCTGCCGCGGGATCCAGCGAAATTATGTGCAGGCAATATGAAAAAAAAAGACAATGATGCTGAAACGTGGACCTCATTCTCTGACACAGCAAGTCCATCATGCATAACAATAATCGCTATACAAGTAACTATATGATGTAAAAACTCACCTTAACAAACACAATGCCTCTCAGTAGTTTGAGAAGGAGCATGATTCCCATAGACATAGTGTAGACAGCAGCATAGTGTTGCATCAGAGGGTTATCACGCATACTCTCACTCAGTACTGAACTGTTCCCCACCTGCACCGTCGTGTTCTGTTGAGCAAGAAACCACAGACACATTGCATTATACAGTAGAACATGGTAATGAATGAACATTTGTGTGTGTATATATATATTAGGGATGCAACAATACAGTTAGCAGTGGATGTTGTACCAAAAGGTTCAATATTATATTGAAGAATTGTAGAATTATAGAATTGCGGTGTTTCATATATATGTATATATATATATATATATATATATATACACACACACAAACAAGGTCCATTTACATTGAGGTTGGTTCATGGTATGTAACATATTTATTGTTTTAATCTTCAAAGTCGGCCTGAAATGGAAGTTGCAATCAACCGAGAATGAATTGGATCATTGTTGTTTGTTAATTGCTGCAATCTCATGTGAGTGACAGGTTGCTAGAAGAGATGTCGTTGCAAAGTTAATGTTTGTGGTTAAAGACTGAGGGCATTATTTTAAAAAATAATGATGTGCACAGATACATCATTTATTATAAATACTGCAAAATTCCATAAAAAAAGAACTATACATTTTTATTTCATGGTGACGTTAAATATCCAATTAATATTTATTTGTTAATACAGAAATGATGAATATGACACAAAGATCAGTCGTATCACACTATGCCAGCAAAGACCAAGATAAAGAATTTTTTTAATATTGATACTTTAGTGCATGAGTTTTGT
Organism: Sinocyclocheilus rhinocerous; assembly: GCF_001515625.1. Classification (NCBI taxonomy): domain Eukaryota; kingdom Metazoa; phylum Chordata; class Actinopteri; order Cypriniformes; family Cyprinidae; genus Sinocyclocheilus; species Sinocyclocheilus rhinocerous. Next base: position 894,847 of record NW_015654534.1, read on the forward strand.
GGCCAAAACGAATATAATTGGCGATCATTTGTGATATGTAATTTCTGATGTGTGAAGACACACTAACAGAAACAGCTCTAGAAAGAAAAGAAACGAACCAGTGGTAAAGGTCAGAAGCACATGAAATATTTAAACACTTCTACTCTGGTCTCATGGAATTGAAGCCTTTCTGCCTTTCCGTTGCTCCGAACTGCCCATGTTCTCTTACCCCGCTGCCCTGTTTGATCCAGTAGCTGAGCCACCAGTTGCTGAAGGCTGTGCTGCCCACATTGAGAACAAAGAGGGCAAGGATGAAGAGGAAGACAGGCCACCCTCCTAAAGCCTGGATGTAGACTCTGTACACCGCCCAGGGCACTGAGCCTTTCCCTCTCTCCTCCACCTGCATCAGCTGACCTGAAAGAAAACAGACAGAAGTGAGGTAAATCAAAGCCTCAGTCAAGTAGAGCTCAGTGTAATTTACAGTGTTTAGCATACTCGTACTTACCATCACCCTGGTTGGCCGTTTTTTCTTTTTTGACAGATCCTGCCTTCTTGTTCTCCAAGGGTTTCTTCAAGGAACTCCCAGAGTTCTTATTCGGAACCTGAGATGACACAAAACGACAGATTTGAAAGCTCCACCATGGGTTCGATCTCATTTGTGCATATGCAAAAATCATGCAAGAACCGATGGGGCTGTTGAAAAAGAGCTGTGTAGACATTCAAAACTTGTGTTTCACAGAAGCAATAAAGTCATACGGGGTTTGGAAAAACACGAGGAGAATGATGACTTGAACTTAAGGGATAGTTCTCCCAAAAATGATGTTCTGTCATCATTTACAAACCCTAGTGTCATTCAAAACCTGTATGACTTTATTTTGTAGACCACAAAAGAAGATAATTGAAGAATGCTTCAGATGTGTTGTCCATTTTATAAAATTCAATGGGACCCAAAACTTTAAAGCTAAAAAAAACAAAACAAGTGAAATTAATTCATCCAGACTCGACTGGTATAATTCAAGTCTTCTGAAGCGACATGAAAAATTAAAATCTTTATTCCTTGAACCTCATGTGTCAACTATAGTCAAACCCCATTGGTTCTTGATGTTTGAGGTTCATCCTGACATGCGGGTGAGTAAATGATGACAGTTTTCATTTTGGGGTTTTCTGACCTCAATGAATGGTGTTTCTCCCAGTTGAAGGTTGTTAAACATGGCGGCGTAGTCTCCATTCAGATTCATCAGGTCCTCATGGCTGCCCTGCTCTGTGATGCTGCCGTCACGCATGAAGATCACGTCATCACAGTCCACCAGATACTGAGAACAGAAACAGGACAGGTTTTTTTTGGAAGTTGAATGAAAAATTCATAGAAATCTCACTCCACCGGGCATGACATTATAATACCTGTAGCTGGTGAGTGACAAAGATGACGGTCTTGCCACGCAGATGTTTTCTGATGGCGTTGTTGAAGATGTGATTTCCGACATGGGCATCCAGAGCACTTAAAGGGTCATCAAGTATGTAAATACCCCTGTTGCTGTATAAAGCTCGAGCCAGGCTTATCCGCTGACGCTGCCCGCCGCTCAGGTTGGCACCACGTTCTCCAATCTGACAAGAAGAAATCACACCACTTTTCAAAAGATTGGCCCCGATTATACCGTCATTTAAAGGGGAGTTTAGTGTTTTGTCAATGTATTCGTATTGTATTAGTAGCTCAGCTCTAAAGCCTGGTGCACACTGTACAATTTTAGCCACGATTTTGGCATTTGAAACAAATTTCTGGGATCCTAAAGGATTTCTGTTGTCATAGAGTAAAATCGTGTGTTTCGATCGCCTTCAATGTGAGTTTTCCATTGCATCTTCACCTGTGAGACTGTATTTTTGTGGTCTGAAAAATTATAATATTCTTTCCTTTTGTGCTGTTTTTTCAAACACCTAACTTTTGCCATATTATTCATTCCTGAAGTGAACATTTGCTGGTATAGTGATTAGATTCACTGTTTTGGCCTGCCGCCTTGAACATAAGAATGCATTACAAGTACAGAATGACGCATTCAGTTTGTGTAAATAATGCAGTGCATAACGGGCTTACGAGGATCTTGATTTTTGTGTAGGATGTGTTACCTCAGTCAGGTCAGCATTAGGGAGGATGGCCAAGTCTGGTCTCAAGCAGCAAGCACTCAGAATAGCCTGATACCTGCAGGAGACAAATAAAAGATATGGAAGAATAAAACGTCCTGCATTAAAAAACCAAAAGTGCTTACTCTTCTATGGTAAGGTGTCAATACAGTTATTAATATATCAGGAAACATGTGGAGGTTATTTAATGACAAACACAAGCGCTCAAGGTCATGTGTGCTCATTTTATCTTCCAGCTGGGTTCACCAATTCGCCTGCAGCCCCATTTCACTCGCTCAGCCCTTTAGTCTCCTTCACACTAAACTCAAACACATTACTCAGTACTGACATGTTCCATTATTAAGGCCCCAAGATACTCATCATTTTGAAGAATATTTGTTCACAATTTGAACAAAATCAGGCCAAAATGAAGTCCATTTGGAGTTTGTTTCGGAAGTTCGAAATGACTACTGTTGGTCTGTGACGATTACATAACATAGGGTTCATTTCTTTTATTCATGAACACACTGGAGAGCTGCTTTATAATAGAAACTGAGGTTGTAATTTTAATTGAAAGTGACTTTGACACTGTTTTTTCATGTTTAACTCTTTCCCCGCCATTAACGGAAATGTCCGGCTTCCCGTGTTTTTACTGGTGTACGGGTAGGAGGCGCTATTACGCACCTTCTGAAAAAGCACTGAATCTCTGGATCAAACACGGTGAAGAAGAAGCAGAAACAAGCGATCGCGTATGTAAGCAGATGCATGTGTAAAATAACACAATCATCAAACATTAAACAGCATATAAATCTAAACTGCCCAACGTTACCGAATGAAATGACGATCCAGGAAGTGTTTGAGGATCCTGCAAGGATGGAAGCGATCTACACCATCTATGTTTTGATCATCGTTCTGAATCTGATCCAGATGTAGTCTTTGACAAAAACGCGATTTTAGCAGCTTTTTGGTCAAAATGTTGCTTTTTTCATGAAACTTGCCCACATTCAAGTGTTGATAAAAAAAGACTGCATGAAGCTAGAATAAAACAGGTTTTTTTGTTTAAATCAGAGGCTCTGATGAGAACAAAATATTCTGGAGGCAATTAAAACTTTTGTGAAAATGATCAAAAATGCTAGCGGTGGTGGGGAAGGAGTTAATACTGTTAAGCTGCTTTAAAGCAATCTATTGTATAAAGTGCTAATAAACAAACATGACGTGACTTAACTTCACTGTAGTGCCGAATTACAGAACTGGTGCAAACATATCCACATCACTATGATCGGATGCTTTCTTAACTGCTGTTTTCTCACTGCTGTCATTATTGTTGTGTGTTTATTTTGAGGAAAACGAGCAGCACATATTTACATATTCATCTAAATGCCGCTCTCAGGAGAACGGACGGAATTGGGATGTTTGCTAACAGTAAACCATTGCTTAAGTATTTTGATTTTCTTTTTATTAAGTGAATAATGAAAGAGAACTTTGCTGTTAGTATTTTGGGGCCTTTACATTTTCCTTTTGTTTGGTGCTCACCTCTCTTCCTCCATTTCCTTGCCAAACAGGATATTGTCACGGAAGGATGCATTGAGAATCCAGGCCTGTTGTGCCACATATGCAAAATCTCCATTTACAGCAACAATCCCCTCTAAAAGAGTCATCTGGGATACACACATCAGGCATTATAACAGATAAGAGGATTTCGGAACACATCGAATGCATGATGCCTTTAACGTAGACAAAGGACAGCTGCTCTTTTTTTATGCTTCAAATCAGACAATCGCTCACCTGGCCAAGAATGGCAGAGATGAGAGAAGTTTTGCCGCTTCCCACACTGCCACAGACACCGACCAGCTTCCCCTAAAGATTTAAACACAGAAATTATCATTAGTATGATTATTCCTTGTTATCTCTACCATCACAAATCAACCAAATGAGCATTCAGAAAGGCAAAGACCTTTTGTATGGAGAGATCGATGCAGTGAAGAGTTCTTTGCAGCCGTTGACTGATGGTCGGCACTTGAAGGGCTTGATCGTCAGGACTGGACGCCATGTCTACAGGCACATCATTCAACAGCTGGCCATGCGTTTCCTCTTCCAACATCCCGTGATGTTTTGGGTTGTCACGCTGCCGGCGCTTCTTACGACACCCTCTAATTCCAAGGTCTACATAGGGCGTACCACGAGGCGAAGGCTGGGCGCTGTGTCCGCCCGTCTCCCAAGCCAAACTGGCACCAGTCATCTCTATGGCAACGGAAGGATTACTTGGGAGCTCACGGATCATCTTGACCTCGGCCATCATGAACAAACTCTGGAGGAAAATGAAAAAACAGAGAGAAAACAGATTGAGTCCGTCTCGCAGGACAATTGTTTCATTTAGAGGTGCTAAATTTAACAGAGTACACAGAGGCTGTTTGTCTCTTTTCTTGCTATTATATTATTTCATTTGACTGAAGATGTCTGCATATTTTACAATCTGTCTTTTTCTTCACTCCACACCGCAATGCCAAGTTCATGTGGAGGGAGCGTGGAGACGTGAGCTGCCGGACCCATGGTCCGGAATGGAGATGCACCCGTGACGCTGCCGACGGGCTAGGATGCTGGGCTGTTAAACCCCTTAAGCGCGGTGGGTCTGGCAGCTCGGGAGTCTCTCCACACTCCCTTCCTGGACCCACACAACACTGTCGGGAGCCTGGTGAAGGGCGGCGATTAAGGGGACGGGGTGTCGATGAAAATTAGAGGGAGGCAGCCGTTCCATCACACAAAGCAAGCATGTCCAGGGTTGTAATGCAACAATCTTAACTTGGATTTTGTTTGCCGCTGACCATTTGAAATGCATAATGGATCATGGATGACATATTTTTGCTGGCCAAAACCAAAGATGAGTTAGTATTTTAGCACTTCTGGTTCAATCATCTTGAAGTCAATGTTTTTTTAATGGGTTTTGGGTTAAATTTTGCACTCTTCACAGCACTGAGACAGCACTTCTTAAGGTTGTCAATGACCTCCTTATGGCCACTGACTCAGGCGCCATTAGCATTTTAATTCTGTTAGATCTTTCCTCGGCTTTTGACACTATCTCTCACAGTATTCTCATCTCACGACTCTCTGTTCTTGGTATTTCTGGAACTGCCCTATCTTGGTTCACTTCTTACCTGTCTGACCGTCAGCATTACATTGCTTTGCGCCAGGCTAAGTCCTCTACTGCTCCTGTCTCTCACGGTGTTCCTCAGGGTTCAGTTCTTGGGCCTTAACTCTTCATCATCTATATGCTCCCTTTAGGTAACATTATCCGTCATCACAGCTTCAACTTCCACTGCTATGCAAATGACTCTATATCAGTTCTCAACACAACTCTCCCTTTCCCACCAACTCCATATCAGCTTGTATTAATGATATAAATGCTTGGATGACCAGTAACTTTCTCAAACTCAACACTGATAAAACAGATCTACTACTTGTCGGTTCACCAAAAAATGTTGCTCCTTTCTGTGCTGACAATGTTAACATTGCCGGGATCTTGGTTCGACCTTCCACCACCATTAACAACCTGGGTATAATCTTTTACTCCTCTCT
>NW_015654534.1:900788-915821 GCF_001515625.1 Sinocyclocheilus rhinocerous
CCGTTAAAAACCTGGGTATAATCTTTGACTCCTCTCTCTCCTTCCTACCTCACATTTCTTCACTCATTAAATCTGCCTTCTTTCTCCTCCGTAATATCGCTCGCTTACGTTCCTTCTTAAATATCAATGATTCTGAGGCACTGGTTCGTGCCTTCATTACTTCTCGACTCGACTACTGTAATTCTCTTTTCTATGGTCTACCAAACACAACATTAAATAAGCTCCAATATATCCAGAACTCTGCAGCTAGGGTTCTCACTTTTTCCAAGAAATCTTCTCACATTACTCCCATCCTACTTAGACTTCATTGGCAACCCATTCGTTTTCGTATTCAATACAAGATTCTCCTCATCACCTTCAAAGCACTTCATGGTCTTGCCCCCCCATATATTTCTGATCTCATTCATACTTACTCCCCAGTTCACACACTACGCTCTTCAGATACTGGTCTACTGTTAATTCCACGCCACAGGTTAGCATCGTTTGGTGGATGAGCGTTTTGTATCTCTGCCCCCACACTCTGGAATTCTACTCCCAAACACATTCGTGATCTTTCTTCATTACAGGATTTTAAAAACCCACCTTAAAACATATCTTTTCCTTTCTTGTTTCTCTTATCTCACTCTGACTGCATGATCTGATTCATGAAATGGATTTCATGTTTGTCTGTATTTTTTTTTTTTTTGCTGTCATGTTTATCTGTTTTGATATTGTAAAGCGACCTTGAGTTTGCAGAAAGGCGCTATATAAAATAAACGTATTATTATTATTATTATTAAATGCCTGAAGTAAGGTATGTGGTGAATACAAACTCAATATATTTTCACATTTATTCTACAACATATAATACATCAGCAATACCCCTTGTGATTTTTTTTTAAAGCTTTTTGAAAAAGGCGGTTGTTAACAAGCGTCTAAATGGGACGACAGAGGTTGTCGGGGACATTAAACATCATCACAGTGAACAGATAAACTCATCTACTTACTAGTCGCTTTCACAGCCTTATTGTTTTTATAATCAAACTTTTTTAACTCAAAGATTTTTGGGGAAATTTTTTATTTTTTTTTAAACAAAGACTTAAAGAGTTGTCAGAAGCTTAATGGTGGTGAAGCTGTCTACAAAGTCATGTGACCGTAGTGTAGTTCATTCATAGCCTACATTTAGCTTTTTACCTCTAGTGATTGTAATTAGATTTCAAAATGTATAAAAGTTGTGTTCCTTTTTAAAAAATGACCATGAACTTCATAAACTCATCATAAACCTTTGTTGGTCACAGAGTTTATTTTCTGGAATAATCCAAAAACCAATGGAAAAATCCTATTGTGTTTTTGTCAAAGGAAAAAGGGTGATGCGAACTTCAGGGTTGGCCTACAAACACACGTCATCACTGAAGCGCTCTATTGTTATGTGCGTGATGCTGGCACAAAAATCAAAACAAGGTGGAAGAGAGCCTGATCCAGATGTATGAAGCTAAGCATCCTGAGATGTTTTGTGAACCCATGTTTAACAAGGTGATGTATCACAGCACTCAACTGGTTTTTTATTCTGTTTTAAGCTCAAATAAATCTCTTTTTTTGCTCTCATAATTTTTTACTCTTAATTGTGTCCACTTTTATTTTCCTACTTTAACAACTTCCTAAAATTGCCCCTTTATAACAGTTATCTCCAATACATTTGATGTGGAAGTTTATTGAAGCATGATCCAAGTCATGTAAAATGGACTTCATGTGATTTTTGTCATCTGCCACTGAAGTCAGAAACAGAAGAAACGAAGATATAATCTGCATGATTAAGTGAAAGATAGAAGTGAGTTTGATGTCAACTGGAGCTTTTCAATATGGCACCAAGAACAGGCCCATTCACCATCTTATTCAGTCACTTCCCCAAGATCATCCACCTGGACCATATCAAACATACCTCAATGATACCATACCTGGATTTACAGGAACAGAGTTCCTGTGAGAACAGCACGCAAAATACACACTACCAGACTTGACAAAGGTAGAAGTAACTATCTGGAGAAAGAAGGAGAGGAAGCTCACCTTGAACCTATCGATGGCGACAGATGCCTCCGATAGAGATTTGACAGAAAATGGGGTGACCTTTAAGGCAAAGGTCATGGCATTGAAAACAGTGACGACAGTAAATGCCTGGAAAAAAAGAAATGAAGTAGAGTCAGTGCATGAGTACATCAATACTGTGGTAATGCCTACACCTCCAAACAAGCAATGTAACCCTACCTGTGCGGCGGTAAGGTTATAACCTAGCAACATGTGGGTGGAGAATGTGGCCACACTGTCAATCACCACGACGATAGGTGCCACGCCGACTGTAATGCTCTGAAAATATCCTGTTTGTTCCAGAATCTGACGCTCCTCATCTCTAATTCCTGTTAGATGGTACATAATGACGAGCAAATACATTTGTATAGAAATCGGCCAAAGTAGGTTAATATTATTAACTAAAACCATTAAAAACATTTTCATTACTTGAAATAAAAACAAAATATATAAAGAAAAATTCAGCTAGTTGCCAAACAACATTTCTCATTTTCATTTAGTTTGAGTTGAAGTGTAGCATTAAAACAACTAAAACTAAACCAAAACTAAATACTATATATACACATATTTAAGAAATGGAGAATAAAAATGACAAATGCATACAACAAAATTTCTAAAACTAAAATTAAAATGAAAACAAAAAAAAAGTAAAATAAAATCAATTCAAAATATTAACAAAAAGTATAATAGTATAACAATGATTCTAACATAACACTAAGCCAAACACACAAGCCAAACAACAGATACAATATATATATATATATATATATATATATCATATAGTTTGTGTGTATATATATATATATATATATACACACAAACTATATGATATATATATATATATATATATATATCATATAGTTTGTGTGTATATATATATATATATATATACACATATATATAGTTCATTAATTGAAATAAAATAAAAATGTACTTAAATATTTCAGCAACATTTCTAATTTTCATTTAGTTTAAGTTAGTTTAAGTTAACAGATATAAACAAAAACTAACAACGTAATAAAAAGCTATACGGACATATTAAAAAAAATACAAACTTTTTACAAAAACACAAAATTACGAAAACTCTAAGTGAATTTAAAATGAAAATTAAATGAAAATAGAAAAATAAAATCTAATTCCATTTATTAATAAAAACTACAATAGAATATCAATTATATTAAGATAATACTATGCCAACAACAACAGCCAGGGTTATTATCATTAACTAAAACTAAAATTAAATCTATTTAAAAATATATATATATTTCAGTTTCATTTATATATTTTATTTCATTTTCTCATTTCCATTTAGTTGAAGTTGACTCAAATTAAATAAAACTACAAACTAAAACTTGGACATAGACAGTAAAAAAACTAAAAACGACAAAAATTACTACAACTTGAACTAAAATTAAAATAGATAACATATAAAAATAAAATCTAATTCAAAATATTAACAAAAACTACATTAGTATATCAGACAGTGATACTAAATAATAACACTGAGCCAAACACGCAAGCTAAAAAAAACTACTTACTTCGCACAGCTTGAGAGAAGGCCTTCACCCAGGCATACATCTTAATGAACTTGATGTAGTTCAGAATCTCATTCATCTTTTGAACGCGCTGGTCAGTCACGGCTACTCCCTTCCTCCTGAAGTACGCCGTCAGCCTGGAGCTAAACATCTACAGGAGAAACATCGGAGTTACAACGGAAACTCCCATTGGAAAAGCAACACGAAGCATGAACTGAAAGCTCACCATAGTGGGGTAGAAGAGGATGAATACGGCAGAGCCTAGCAGAGACGTCGGCCCCAATACGGATAAGTTGTATACCATTCCCAGCACAGCCACCAGGGGGCCTCCAGCCAACAGGCTGCCCACGGCAGCGGCTTCAAACATGCGCTGCCCGTCACTCGAACACATATTGATCAGCTAAAGAGAAAAGTGACAGGTACGTCGGCAAGACGTGCGAGATATACCGTAGACTACCATGAAATATATGCGGGCATCACCTTCTTTAGATATTTTCCTTCAATCTTCATCTCTTCATCATTCAACACCCTAGGATATCTGCTCCTAACCTTCCTAAATGGCCAATTCATTAATCCAAAACTCCTCACCCGTCCCTCAACACCGTACCTCTCCCATGGTCTTCTCCCGAAGGCTGCGCAGACGCAGTATCTTGTGGAAGGCCAAGGTCAGGATGGCTCCACGCAGGCGGGTGCCGGTGCGGTAGTTGAGCGCCCAGGTGAGGGCGAGGGACCAAGAGCGAATCAGCTCGGTGGCCAAGAGGCCCAGCACCAGCAGCAGGCCGTAGGGCAGGTCGGGTTCGCTCATCTGCGTATACTCCAGCAACCGCCTCACCACAAACGCCTGCGGAGAGGGAGGACGAGCAAGGGGGCGACAGGACACAGCAGGCGTGACTGAGGATACAAACACAGCCGTGCACCAGCACACTTCACGACCTTCCTCATCATAAAACATCTGACATGTTTACATCGTTGGGCAGAAAAAGGTAAAGAGATGCAGATCATTGTATGCTATGTGTGGGACGTCATCATCAAATGCACGGCTTCTAATCATTGGAGACAGTGAGGGAGCGGCAACGTCTACTGAGAGAGAATGTCAGCCTGTGCTCTAATAGTTTATTACCTTATGTGGCCCTTTTCTCTAGCCTTCGGAAAAGAACAAGAGAGACAATGAAACAGTCTGTGCGAGAGACATAGCAATGTGACAATCATGGACATAATGTCCCTTGTTTGTGGATTGAAAGACTTTTTACCTACAGTCACATCAGGTTGGGGTACAGGATGGAGACGTACTTTTGTTTTAACACCTGAAAATTAATATCAATTACATTAGTAGCAGAGTGTGCGGAAGCACAAAACACAGAACACTTTAACAGCTCGACAGTTCAAGAAAGTCATACAAGCACACAGTCGCACACACGCACGCCGTTCTCAAATATCATGCACATACTCAGTCAAGGATATGCAGACATAAACTGGGAACAAGGGCAAGCCCATGTGGTTGAACACAGCTGCTAGATTTTATTAAGGAAACCTTGAATATTTAACCTTGAAAGTTGAAACATCAGCAGTTCGTGGAAAATTTTTTTTTACAAAGACGTTGCAAGAAAAACAAACAAAAGACATTGTTGCATAAAAGATAGAATGTCAAAATAAAGGTCTTTGAGAGTCCATTTGTGAGTCGTCATCACTTAAAAGCTGTCCCATTTCTTTTTAATCGAGGTTAGTGGGGCAGCGATCACCCTCCCTGAATGACGCACATCTTACAAGACCCATTTACACCACACAGTTGCCCGAAAAGGTGTCCACGAAATTGGTCAAAAATCCAGCAAGCATATGGAGGACAAGAGCTGCGGGTCTGAAAATGGCCTGTACGCTCGTGAATCTCTCAAACTTGAGAGCGTTTCAGTCCAAAGCAGCAATATAAAACACCCCACAAGTCCGTTTTCCGTTTGCAAAAGTGCTGGTATTTATCTGGAGAAGTCTGAATCAATTGTCCATTGGCACAAGATCATCGGACATACATTGCACGGTTTGACAATCATTTGCCAACCAGTTACCCAACCTTTCAGACATTTTCTTGCTGGATCATTTCAACACACATGAGATGTGAAAGATTACAGAGATCAAATAAGAGAGGGGAAACAGAAAGAAAGAGAGAGAGAGAGAGACGGGCAGCAAACAGCAATAACTCTTGATCCAGCCCTGCATAAGAAACATGCCCTTACCTCCCAGGAATCCTCACCGGCTCTGCCTGCCGTGCGCTCTCCCCGCAGGTTAAATGGACACCCTGTGGAGTCTGAAGAATAGCCTCTGTCACATGTCGCACACATGGGGACCCAGCGACCTCTGACCCCTAACTCCAATCTGAACCCCCCCAGACACCCACCTTCCTTTACAAACCACCCCTGACCTCAGTCATCAGAGCAAGGACAGGTATCTCTTCAAGGAGATGCTCTACAGGGAGCTGCTAAATATAGACAACAGGGAGAGAAAGGCAGTTGATGATTAAACAGAATCTTTTGATAAGCCCGATTTTCTCCAAAAAGTTGAAGGAGACAGAGCCTCGCTGTGTCGCCCATGGTGGGACAGTGACAGAAGCTCTCCTTGAAGAAAATGTTAGCCTATCCTCCTGATCTAAGGAGACTTCTCTTTAGACTATGTTTGTGCTACATGCAATGCCCCTAAACTTAAGTTGTATCCCAAATCTAGCATTTCATAGTGGACCGTAAGAACAGAATACTTTCCTTATTATCTATCCGATAATAACACCACAGATATAAAACACCTGGTACCTGGAAAGCAAGAGACAAACAGAAACTTGCACAATCATAGAGCAGCAGTTTTTTGAACAGGTGTAATAAATTGGTTTCTGTTTTTCTGTTCTTGGAACAAAAACTGATGACTAAGCTTTGAGTCATTTATCTTTAGCTTCATTAAAACTTCAGGATATTTATGATTAATAACATTTGGCCTTAACTAATAGACTTGCTTAAAGGTGAAGTGTGTCACTTCTGCACAACTGGCAGCACCAAACAGAACTGAAAAATACTGACCGCTGGTAGTCCTGCCTCGAACTAATGGCAATAGAGTGCGGCAGTCGGGTTGCGGACGTAAAAACTCCATTCGTTTTCTCCAAAGGGGAACTGACTTTTAACGATACCTTATAAACCTTTAAAGCGAGACCTACTGTGGGCTACGAGGTTGTTGATTGATGGTAAATGATTTTGTTGAAGCCATCAGTTTGTATTATTTCAACTTCAAATTGGAATTCCTGGTGAAAAACTACATTACCCATGATGCAGTACAAAAATCCCTCCAATCAGAGTTGCGGCGAGCAGATCTCACCAAAAGATCTTGCATATTTTACAATAAACTTACTATATATTTTCTCTACAGACATAATTAACAACATTAAATGAATAGTTTTATGTTTCTCCATTTTTTTAATTCAATTATGTCATTCACAATCCTTCATGAGATTGTAGTTCTTTCCCTCACTAATACTGTTAAGTACACGGTCTTGTACTTTTGTATTTTTTTATGATTTTCAAATACTTTTTTGCTTCAAATTAAAGTTTGCAAAGTTGTGATTCACCTCATAGCTTGTTGTTCGTGGATTATAACACTTTAACAAAGACTTTTTTTTAAATCCCTATGGGAAAATTTAATGGAAAAAATACTTCCGGAACCAACAAATGCACACAAATGCACTCTATGTTTGAGATAATGTTGTTACATCTGACACAATTGAGCAGCTCAAATGGATTAAAATTCCATTTGGTGCTGTTAGTAGTGCAGATATAACATACTTCAATAACATTAAACTATAACATCTGAATTAATAAGGTTTCGTGAATGTGAAAGTCAAACTATTTGGCAAAAAGCAGCAGACCAGCTGTAATACTCTTGGTGTTGGCACAAGTCATCATTAAGGCACTTTATAAATAGCACTAATGGTTAAATGAATTGATAAAATGGTTTTGGGAGCCACACTGGAAACACCACAGAGGTAAAGCAAATAACTTCTGAGGCCCAGTGATAATGTAACACACCGTTCATTCCCCATCTGAACACTCACCTGAGCATTTGAGGGGGGGCAGGATTTGATAGGTGGGTCTACAAAGCTAATAATACACAGAGACACAGACAGAGCTAGAGCGAGAGAGACAGACAGCAGAAAGACACAACAGAGCTGAGATGGTGTTACTTACTGGGCCACTGAAGCCTGCGAGTTGAGTAACCATAAGGCAGAGGATGGACAGCAGCAGACGTGTGCGGCAAAAAAGCCAGACCACACGACGAAGAGATGCCCCGTCCCCTCGTGACCTGACTTCTTCATCCCAAAGCCCGGCCAGCCTGTGGAAATGATGTTTTGTTAACATGCAATGCATCTACCAATTACATCAGGCCTGGCTCCAGGTCCAAGAAGTACCACTGTAACACCACTTGATTTGGACATGAGCCATGCCAGTGCAATGGTATTCTTTGAAGTACTATGAAACTACCATGGTTCATCAATCATTCAGTATAGTATTTATGGTATTGTTACCATTTGGTATCACCAAAGTACTGTATGAGAAAGTTGCACCTGCCAGGCCTGAATTACATATATTTTAGTTGGATGAGTGCTTGATCTGTGATAAGAAGTCATATATCAGTACTGACCGGCGATGATTGACCTCACAACTCTCAAACTGCGACACAGCCCATATATCCTCCAGAAACAGCTGAACTGGAAACACCACAGAGGTAAAGAAAATAACTTCTGAGGCCCAGTGATAATGTAACACACCGTTCATTCCCCATCTGAACACTCACCTGAGCATTTGAGGGGGGGGGCAGGATTTGATAGGTGGGTCTACAAAGCTAATAATACACAGAGACACAGACAGAGCTAGAGCGAGAGAGACAGACAGAGGGAAAAGACACCAGAAAGACACAACAGAGCTGAGATGGTGTTACTTACTGGGCCACTGAAGCCTGCGAGTTGAGTAACCATAAGACAGAGGATGGACAGCAGCAGACGCGTGCGGCAAAAATGCCAGACCACACGATGAAGAGACGCCCCGTCCCCTCGTGACCTGACTTCTTCATCCCACAGCCCGGCCAGCCTTTGGAAATAATGTCTTGTTAATATGCAATGCATCTACCAGTTACATCAGGCCTGGCTCCAGGTCCAAGAAGTACTTGATTTGGACATGAGCCATGCCAATGCAATGGTATTCTTTAAAGTAATTTGGAGTACTATGAAACTACCATGCTGCATCAATCATTCAGTGTAGTATTTACGGTATTGGTACCATTTGACACCATTTGGTACCACCATAGTACTGTATGAGGAGGTTGCATCTGCCAGCTCTGAATTACATATATTTTAGCTGGATGAGTGATTGATCTTTGATAGGAAGTCATATATCAGTACTGACCGGCGACGATTGGCTTCACAACTCTCGAACTGTGACACGGCCCAAATATCCTCCAGAAACAGCTGACCCTTCTTATGGGCCAACACCACCAGTGAGGTCAACCAGTTAAATGTCATAAAAGAGAAGAGGCCAGCGTTGTCGACTGGATGCTGATACCTGTGATGGCACAATGAAAAACAGGACAAGAGAAGAGGCAAGAGACGTGGATTAGTCTCGAAGCTGCAGTATTTTAATTCAGTGCAATTTGGTTTATTTTATTAGGGCCACCCAGTGTAAGTCCCATGTGCCTTTCTCGGGGACACAGTGTATGTCTCGTAAAACTGTGTCATTTGAGCTTAATCACTGCACTGACATTTTTATAGGGTTGCAATTTTACTTAAATGTGGCTTTTGTTGAAATTCAACAAAGATGTTTTTACTAGGGCTGGGTTGAGAACAGTGATTTCTCAATTTGAATCGATTCTCATTTTGATGAACTGATTCTTAAATCCTAAGAATCTATATTTTAGTTTAGGCTGTTTTCAATGGATGCATGAACTACACTTTATAAAACATTATTTATAGCGTACCTCCAAATTGCAAGCTTGTGAATTGAAATCCAATCGAATCTTACAATTTGTGTCAATATCCTGGCTTAGTTTATTGTCAAATTCATGGATCCTCAGTGTTGTCTTATTTTGGTGTGTGAATCCATGTAATTTGCATTAAAACCTCAATGGAGATTCACACTCAAGTCAATTTACTAACCCGCAAATCACTATTGAGGCTTCTGCTCAACCAACCCAGTTATGCTGTGATATTTCCCTCCTTTAAATGGATAGTGCATCCAAAAATGAAAAAATGTCTTTACTCACCCTCAAGTTGTTCCAAACCCAAACTCAATTTTTCATCTCCCCTTGGATGAAGTATTGAGGCATTTTAACTTTAAACCATTCCTTCCGGCCAACATACGAGTGCACAATCCATAATAAGCTTCTTCCAGTGGAAAAAGTCCATCCCCTGTTGTTCTCTCACATCGCACATTTGAGCTGTTTTGGACTGTTTTCGCTTGTAAAAGGTGCTTTATCTGCACATATTTCTCTCCTGATTCAGACATGATGAATTTTTCACTTGAGAAAACAATATTATGGATAGAGGACTTTTTTTATTTTAGCTGGAAGCAAAGGTTTGAAGTTAAAAAAGCCTTAAGTATGGATTTGTTTCTTACAAACACGCAGCTTTACACTTTACAAGATATTAATTGATGCACTGGAGTGGTGTGGATTATTGTGATGTTTTTATCAGCTGTTTGGACTCTCATTCTGACGGCACACATTCACTGCAGAGGATCCATTGGTGAGCAAGTGATATAATGCTAAAATTCCCAAAATCTGTTCCCATGAAGAAATAAACTCATTTACATCTTTGGTGGACTGAGGGTGAGTATATTTTCAGAAAATTTTCATTTTTTTGAGTAAACTATTCCTTTAAGGCTGTTATTAACCACTTAACACTGACCCTGTAATCTATTCAAATTGTTCTGTTTGTCACCATTTGTTTCAGAATATGCTTCTATTGGCATCTCAGGTTTACTGAGCCTTTGACATTTGAGAGACTGACCTGAGCAAGTGATATAATGCTAAAATTCCCAAAATCTGTTCCCATGAAGAAATAAACTCATTTACATCTTTGGTGGCCTGAGGGTGAGTACATTTTCAGAAAATTTTCATTTTTTTGAGTAAACTATTCCTTTAAGGCTGTTATTAACCACTTAACAGCTGACCCTGTAATCTATTCAAATTGTTCTGTTTGTCACCATTTGTTTCAGAATATGCTTCTATTGGCATCTCAGGTTTACTGAGCCTTTGACATTTGAGAGACTGACCTTCACAAATATGTAGACATCTGAAAATGGACACAGTGTTACCCATCACGATTTGCTAACTGAAATGATAGGCACGCTGCTCAGTAACTTTAGTACGTACTTGCTGGTGGAGCGGATGGGCTTGAATACACAAACACTGTGGCGGTATTTGCTTCTCCCGACTTCGTCCTCCAACTCTTTTGGGTCGGATGCACTGCCCCCATCCAATGAGAGGCCACCCTCAGCTCTCGCTGCCGTTTCAAAAGCATCCTGGGAGAAACATCAGCAGATCAGGTGTTCAGCTGCCAGGTTTGTTTTTGAGCGTGGTTTATTGCATTTCAGCACTTTTCAATGGAAAAATGTGACAATGCAAAAAATTGTTGACAGGAAATGAAAGAAGACTTGTTTGTCAGCATATAATGGGCAAAGACAAATAACATCAGCGAAAAACAAAAACAGAGGAAGGAAACCAGTCAGACTCCTAAAACCATGCAGCCCATACGGCCTAATAATGCCTTGGGGAAAAACCACCATGTCATGCAAGAGAACCATCGAGTCTTGTGCTGCACGTGGCCTTAAAACACAGACAGCTGATGAAGTCCGTAATTGTAAATTATGCACATATGTTTAAGTCATGTGTCTTGGCTTAACAAATAACAGGCAAAATAGTTTAGAAGATTGTTTAAAGCAAGACACTACAGGTGAGCCTAGTCTACGACACACTAATACGCTTTCATTTGAAAACGCATCTTTTTCTCTCCATTTTGGCCTTCCGTTCACACTAAGCCTGCATTTTTCTCAATAAAAATGAAGCTTTTTGAAAAAGCTCTCCAAAGTTTGCATTGTAGTGTAGACTGTAAAAACGATGATGCAGGTTTAGTCGTGACACATATTGTACCGACAGTTATCTATGTTTATACTGATATTGTGCCTGTTATGTGCTATTCACTTTCACACTGTTGCTAAAGATACGGTACTTTGTACACTCTTCTTATCACAGTCCTGCAAAGATGACAGAAAATTTACTGGCACTTGCTGTCCTCCGGCAAAACATGAGGGCGGTTGCTTTTAGCCCAAACATATAATGGTGATTGAGTGTGACCTGGACGCATCATTGAATGGAGAGATATTTTGCTAAATAAAATGATCCTGCCAGAAGAATATTGTGCATCTGTATCATCTCAGTGAGCTCTTATGAGGTTTTACGCATGTGCAGTAAGGTTAAAACTGTGATGTGAAACGTCTGGAAAACACTAGTGTGGACGGAGAGCGTTTTAAAATGAAAAAGCTGTTTTCAAAGGTATTCGGTTTAATGTAGACATAGCCTTAATAGGGCAAAAAATGTAACAGGTATCACCACACTTTCCCCAGTTGATTAATCACAGCATGATTGACCAAGTTTTCTGAAAAGTTGTGTTTGATTATGGAAATGAGGCATTATCTTATTAAATAAGCACTCATTTGCATACACTTCCAGAACAAAAATCTGAACTAAAGGTTCAAAATTATTTAATTTTGTTGACATATTAGAGTTAAAAATCGTTTTTATTATTCCATAAATCAGAAAATAATGTCAACAGCTAGAAAAATATTCATTATAACCATATTTTTAGGAATAAAATCTAAATTAGGCGAATAATGTATCAACAAACCCCTCGGTAAAAACCTTCAGAATATAGATATGTTTTAGTTTAGTGTAAGTGCTACAGAAGTATAACAAAAAACTAATTTTGAGCAAATGGCCTTTAAATATAAGGCATTGTCATTGAAATCTACAGAAGCAAAAAATAAAGTGTAATAAAATAAAAATGTTTTCTTTCCACTAGTCCGAAATAAAGCCATGTTATGAAAGCAAAATAGGCCAAAACATCAAAATTGACCAGTTCTTGAAAAAAAAAAAAAACTGTGGTTTTGCCTAGAGTGTCTTGTTTAAGTCAAATGTACTGATAACACTTAGTATAGAGAACAATTCTCACTATTAACTTGTTGCTTATTAACATACATATTACTAGCATATTGGCTGTTTATTAGTACTTAAAAAGCACATATTAATGCCTTATTCTGCATGACCATATTTTAGATCCCTTAATCACACCCCCATACCAAAACTCAACAACTACCTTACTAACTATTATTAAGCAGCAAATTAGGAGTTTATTGAGGCAAAAGTCGTAGTTAATAGTTAGTTAATGGTGAGAACTGGTCCCCAAACTAAAGTATGACCAATGTACTTGACCCCACGTGCAGCTACACACTGCGACATGTGCGAAAGACCACTCTAACAAATAAAATATTTTAAAACAGGCCAGACAGCAATAAAGTTTGTGCTGCCCACAGCCAGCGGAGACAACAGCCGATTATATGGGCCGTTGCCCTTGGTGATGAGCGCTGTGGAGTATTCTGCCGACATCCAGGCTAAATGCTGAGAGCAGTCAGAGTGTGTGTCTGCGTATATGTGTGTAAGCAAAGGCAGTCTCCAAAATGATTTAAATTCCAGGGAGGCAGAAAAGGCCAGCTGGATTAGCTCGCTAAAGGGAACAGCATGTACTTTATAGTAGGCTTGCCGCGATAGACGGTGTTGACGGTGATACCGGTGTTAAGCCGCAACACCGGTTACGTCACTTGCCCACCGTGGCACCGACCCCCACCGTCGTTTTGATTTTTTATAGTAATAAAAATAATTTAGTTCAGTAAAAGAACAGACACTACAATTAAAAACTGAACGCGGCTGCTCAAATTGAGGCAAAAGTCGTAGTTAATAGTTAGTTAATGGTGAGAACTGGTCCCCAAACTAAAGTATGACCAATGTACTTGACCCCACGTGCAGCTACACACTGCGACATGTGCGAAAGACCACTCTAACAAATAAAATATTTTAAAACAGGCCAGACAGCAATAAAGTTTGTGCTGCCCACAGCCAGCGGAGACAACAGCCGATTATATGGGCCGTTGCCCTTGGTGATGAGCGCTGTGGAGTATTCTGCCGACATCCAGGCTAAATGCTGAGAGCAGTCAGAGTGTGTGTCTGCGTATATGTGTGTAAGCAAAGGCAGTCTCCAAAATGATTTAAATTCCAGGGAGGCAGAAAAGGCCAGCTGGATTAGCTCGCTAAAGGGAACAGCATGTACTTTATAGTAGGCTTGCCGCGATAGACGGTGTTGACGGTGATACCGGTGTTAAGCCGCAACACCGGTTACGTCACTTGCCCACCGTGGCACCGACCCCCACCGTCGTTTTGATTTTTTATAGTAATAAAAATAATTTAGTTCAGTAAAAGAACAGACACTACAATTAAAAACTGAACGCGGCTGCTCAATGCAGCATGCCGAACAACAGTCGCATCACAGATCAGATTTCATTTCTCCAGTGAGGAGAGTGAGTCGAGCTGACTGACAAGAAGAGTGAGGTGAGACAGACAAGACGATCGCGGATGATTTAGTTTCAAAACTAGATGCAAAAGCGCCTGTTTGGCAATATTTTGGATTTTGAAAAGCCTGTTGACTTTTGCCATTTATCTAAGGTGATTTTGGAAGTTTTTTTAAACATTCGTTTCTTATTTAAATTGGTTCCACATTGTTTGCTGATTTTTACTTTATTTAAACTGTCATTTATTTATTTTATTTGACATCAAGGTGTATGCCGTGCCTCCAAGCTTTCTTACTCGTTTTGCTAATAAACGTTCTACGTTTCTTATTTATTTGGTTATATATTATACATGTTTACTTATTTCCAGTTTGTATACCTATTAAACTTTATGTAAGTTATTTGTTATTTTATATTAGGCATAGCCTGCCCTATAGCATGGTGTATTTGTATTTGTTTTGTTAATAAAAGTTCTATGTTTTATATATAGGCTAAAGTGAGTTTGACGTTGTATTTTGTTGTTGCATTCAAGCAATTGAAGCCAAACTGCCGTTAATTCAAAAGTGAAAGTAAAATGAGCACGGCGCTTTTAACCTATTTAAAAGAGACGGAAAGCGAGGAAAAGAGGGAACGCCCCCGCCCCCACGGTGATACCGGTATTACCGGTGTTGTCACGCCGATTAACCGGTGGGAAAATTTCCTCCCCGTCACAACCCTATTATAGTTTACATTAAAACCAATACAATTCCCATTATAACCCTGAAATCCATTAAATTTGTTATTGTGTTTTGGGAGGGGTTCTATTG
>NW_015654534.1:917628-930796 GCF_001515625.1 Sinocyclocheilus rhinocerous
GACAGACGAGGCGAGAGAAAAGGAGACGGAAGGATGAGGAGAGACAGAGACGAGAGAGGGGAGAGAGAAAAAAAAATTCTTGTTCCGGTTCCCAGACACACTTCTGCTCGGCCCTCCACCAGCTGGGTAAACTCTTCCGTGATGCCTGGCGGCGGCACTGGATAGCCTTCGGTGGACGGCCCGACACTCCTCCGCCGCCCGGTGGACGGCGACGGCTCCTCCGGGTTTGGGCAGCCGGCAGGAGTCCCCCGTTCCCTGCTCCTCCCCATCATGGCGGATGGCAGCAGGCTCCGGCCTCAGGCGAACGGCGGCGACTCCTCCGCTCCCTCACGGACGGCAGCCGTCCCTCCACAGCCCAGGCGGCCGGCAGCGAGTTCGTCCGCCCCCCCGGCAACTCACTCCAGCCCACCACCTCGAGCGTCCATGGCGGCAGACTGCTCCGCCATGCTCGATGGCACCGCGGATTCACCACAGCGGCGAGGGATCTCTGGCAGCGTGTCCCTCCTTCCTCCCGGGTTTCGGCACCAATGTAACACAGTTTGTAGTCACGGGAAGAAGGAGGCGGGAACTGGCGAACATTTAAAACTTTAATAAAATAAACAAACACAAAATGAAAGTAAAGCGGCAGCCCCTCGCGGACGACTGCCGCACACAAAATACAAAATAAACTCCAGGCCTGGTCCTCTCTCGTCTTTCACTGTCGTCACTCCTCCTTTTCATCCTTCCGGAGCTCCTCCGTGAGACTCGAGACTGGTGAGTGGCGCAGGTGTCGCGCATTAGCAATTACTCCACCGGCCTCGCTCCGTTCCCACGACTCTCGGCCCCGCCCCTCTCGTCACAATCTCCTTTTGAAGTGGACTTTGAACTTTGTAACTTTGCAGATCTTTTTTATGCTCAAACAGCAACATTACAGACTAAAGTTGAAAAAGTGAAAAAGCATAATAGGACCCCTTTAAAGGCAGGATGGGCATCTTCAAACACCGCTAGTGATATCATCAAACAAACTACACACAACTGAAGTCAGCTGCTCATCTACAACCTCCCATCATGAGAAATAAAAGGAATAAACAGAGCAACTGACCCTTCGCATGGAGTTTGATTGACAGGCGATCTGACCAATCATAACGCAGAATCTGTCATTTTGTCCGACAAACAAACTGGACAGGAGAGTAGATTAACGACAGTGGACTTGAACTTGAAAAATGGTGTGTATTGATGTCTTTCCGCAGTTGAAACGAGATACCTTCTGATGGTCATTCATGTTTATTTTGTGCTATAACTAGTAAAGAGGGCGAGATCATCTGTTCACGTGCTGTTTGAACTGAGGCGTTAATTATCTCGTTTAGTCCCTAGTATTTCCTTTAGGGCTGGGCGATTTTTCAGATTTTATTGATTAATTCGAATTTAATGTTTTACCTCAATTTTATTTTTTATAAATCAAAGAATTGCGATTTTGAAAAGAACTATTACCTTTCCACGTTGAAATTAGACACATTGACAGTATGCTAATGATGAGAGAAAAGAATGATCTGAGCGCAGGAAGGCACACATGATTAACCACTCATGTGACGCGCACTAGGAAGGAACGTAAGTAGAACATATTGCTGTAGGTGCTATTCACACAGAATGCGCTTTTGCATTGACAAAGATGTGGCGCGGGCAGTGGAATGGTAAAAAAAGACAAGGAGACGGGAGTTGAGCTCCTTTTAACTTGAGCGCCATGTTTGTAGAATGCCGTTTCATGCATGAGACGCTGCAAGACACGTGAGTGCAGTGGCCAAACACATCCATCAAGCGCATGTTTACATAGGGAAAAAAAACAATGGAAAAGCAGCGCAGTGGAATGAATAACCTGTAAAGAACTACTACTGTATGTCTGATATTTTATGTTTGCATGATGCTGACAGGCTGAAATCTGCTGTTATTTTCTTTGTTTTTTCAAAACATTTATAGTTAATAATAGTCTACTGATGTTATACTTGTAGTCATTTTGAATTTGAATTGCCTTGACTTTTGAGACTTTATATTATTTTTGTATTTAACAAGTGATTTGTTTTATATCTACACTATGTTGACAACTTCATGATGCGTTGTCATGATGTCTTAGAATAGAACTTTCTATAACTAGATGGTTAATAAAGAAAATACTACTTGAATCATGTTGTAGTTAAACTTTTAAAGGAGACATATTATGCCCCTTTTTACAATATGTAATATAAGTCTCTGGTGTCCCCAGAATGTGTCTGTGAAGTTTCAGCTCAAAATACTCTACAGACCATTTATAATATCATTTTGAAAATGCCTATTTTGAGTGGAAGCAGAAACACGCTGTTTTTCGGGCCTGTCTCTTTAAATGCAAATGAGCTGCTGCTCCCCGCCCCCTTTTCCAGAATATAGCAGCGCCATTAGAGCTCGGACCTGCTAAAAACATCTGTTATGGTTCTGATTATCATGTTTATCAAGCTGAAATCATGTGGTTTAAACCATAGGAGTTTAAACTTCTGATATACGGTTTTCTGAGAGCACACATCCGAAGCACACGGACAGAAAGCGGCTGTCACAGCATGTGAGTACTAAACTAAGTTCTCATTCACACACAAGTTTACGTTAAAAACACACATGAGTTAAAAAAAACAGTTGGTTATGTCTGTGAAGGTAAACTGCTTGGAAATAAATTGCATGTTTATTTTAGATCTAAATAGTGTTCTGTGCTCGTCTGTGCAGACAAAAGCAGAACAGTTAGTATGTTTTGCTCACTTTCGCCATTAGAGCTCGTACACCATTTTCTCTTGTGAAAACACAATGATGGCGCCGTGGGTGGAAACGTACATATTAAGGGGCGGTAATATTATAATGAGATCCCTTTGTCACGTCACCAAGGGAGCGAAATCAGACGCGCTCGTTTTCTCAGACGCTTGCAGAAAAAGGCTTCCCAAAACAAAGTTACTGGGTTAATGTTTTTCACGTTTCCTTGGTTGGTAGATGCACCGGGGACCTGATTATAGCACTTAAAACCTGGAAAAGTCAGATTTTCATGATATGTCACATTTAAGTGTAAAAATTGAAAATCGAGAATCGGTCGAACATTATGAAAGAAAAAGGAAAAAAAAGGAGAGATATTATTTTTTGCCTTATTGCCCAGCCCTAGTTTCCCTGTCTATTTATAGCCCTCAAATTCAATTTTTCCGGACCCTGTGTTTTATGATTAAATACAAATGTATTATCAAAAACGGTGGTAATCAAATAAATGCATAAAACTTTAACAACTTAATAAAATTTTTTAATTTAATCAAATGAAAATGTAACAATTCTTTTTGCTTTTTTTGGCAAACAAAAAGCTGCACAACAGGTTTACTTTTTTAAATTAAAACATGGACAAAAAATTTGATATTGTGTGATATTTCTTAAAATTAGGTTTTAGTAACTTACTTTGAGAAGTACATTCGACTATACAATAGTAATATATTTCTGTCAGCTTTTCTTCAACATTTGCAAAATTCTGTGGCTGGATTCCGCAATCTATATGTTTTTTGACAGAAAAGGGCTGAGAACATTTCAACGCACAGAAATACACAAAGCTAATTTTCTTCTGTCAGCCAGCTGCCCCACGAATCAGCACAGCTTTAGCAACTCACAAGCTCTCATGGGAAACAGGCTGGAAAAAAAGCCTTATCTGGGACTGATCAGAATGCAGAGAACAGAGCGATCTAGAAACCAAAGGCACGCTGAGAACGACAGCTCAGCTTCCAGAAAACAGAAAGTGAAGAAATGGACAAAGAATAAATTGTAAAACAGTACTTTTGTGTTTGTCACTTACACAACAGTGTAACGTGCCACATTGTTTATGTAGCACTCATGTTAAAGCGCCCCGAAGTAAGTCAGCCTAGCGCTACAAAAAAAGCGAGAAGAGGCTGGATTAGATGAATGAGAGAAGCCTGCCGTGAAGCTTTTTGCAATGCTCCTCAGCACTCCTTTCCATGTCCCTCTAACGCACTCACGTTGTACAAACATACAGCTTGCCTGAGCGCTGAAGGGGGCTTCGGCCTATCAGCAGGCAAGGCTGCTGCACGCATCACCGGAACCCAGGATCGCAATTGGCTGTCGGTGCCAAATAAGGCGGGACTAGATTATGTAAACAGCTTCTAAATACAGGGCGAGCAGTCAATCACAATCACTGCCTGCACACACGACATCACCAGTGAGGTACTGAGTGGCTGAGAGATACAGAGAGAGAGAGAAAGGTAGTGTGATGGAAAAAGACAAAGAAAATTGTAGGCAGCACAGGACCCTCTCTTAACATGCTGACGGCAGGGGTGCGACGAACAAAACAAATGACACAACAAAGGGTTTGGCTACCTTTATGAGCACAAACACCAGCTGCAGCATTTTAATGTTGATGGGTTAGTTCACCCAAACATGAAAATCCTGTCATTATTTACTCACCCTTATGTTTTAATAGAAAAAATAAAATAGAGCGCGTCAGATTTCGCTCCCTTGGTGACGTGGCAAAGGGATCTAATTATAATATTACCGCTCCTTCATCTGTAAGTTTACACCCACAGCGCCATCATTTGATTTCGCAAGCGACAACAGCGTACAGTTCTAATGCCATGGCGAAGGTTTGAGCAAAACACGCTAACTGTTCTGTCTTTGGCTGCACAGACGAGCACAGAACACCGTTTAGAGTCCCAGCCTCAGAGGAGACAAGACAGCCGTGGATTTATTGATTTATTTAATGTATATTGCTGCTGCCACACAGATCTACAATAAACATGCAATTAATATCCCAGCTATTAACCTGCACAGACATAACCGACTGTCTTTTGTAACTCATGTGTGTTTTTAACGTAAACTTGTGTGTGAACAAGAACTTAGTTTAGTACTCACATGCTGTGACAGCCGCTTTCTGTCCGTGTGCTTCGGATGTGTGCACTCAGAAAACCGTATATCAGAAGTTTAAACTCATATGGTTTAAAACGTAGGATTTCAGCGCGACATGATATTTAGAACCAAAACAGATGTTTTTAGCAGGTCCGAGCTCTAATGGCGCAGCTATATTCTGGAAAAGGGGGCAGGGAGCAGCAGCTCATTTGCATTTAAAGAGACAGGCCCGAAAAACGTTTCTGCTTCCACTCAAAATAGGCATTTTCAAAATTATATAATAAATGATCTGTGGAGTATTTTGAGCTGAAACTTCACAGACACATTCTGGGGACATCAGAAACTTATATTACATATCGTAAAAAGGGGCATAATATGTCTCCTTTAAGTTTCAAAAAATGAGTATTTCTGTGTTAAATACACTCCTTCTGGGTTTGTATAAGTTTTGGAAAGTTTTAGCATGGCCCTTCATGACGTCATGAAGGGGGGAATTCCTTGTATGGGCACTTCTCCAGGAAGAGTTCGCACACATCAACCAGAGCGAGAGCAAGAGCAGCGGATCAACGTGCTTCATTCGGGTTATGGCAGTCGTTGGCAGCGCTGCTCAGGACTTGCTCGAGAAGAATGTCTCCAAAGAAGTGTGTTTTTGGATGTGAGGGAAAGATAACCTTGTTCAGCTTCCCAAAGAACCCAGCGTTACGTGAACAGTGGATGCAGTTTGTTTTTCCAGGGCAGCAACGGAGTTTCGCAAGTGTGTTTGTTTGTTCCTGTCATTTCGGTGACAAATGCTTTAGAAGCAAGGCCCAGTTCGACGCTGGATTTGCAGATCGTTTGATACTGAAAGATGGCAGGCAGGCGGAGAGTAAAACTGCATCAAATTTCTGTGTTTTGTAGGCAATCGGCGCCTAAGTGCTCGCGACTCTTTAGCTCCGCCCACGGCACGCCTCCAGGAGCTCGGCTGTTTTCGAAGAGAATCGTAAAGCTGTATCTTTCATTATAAATCTGATAAAACTAAATCAAGACTCTTCGGAGATATGAAGGATGCAATACTACTATATAGATACTCAAGATTAACATGAGATTGGCCGAAACTGTGTGTGTTATGTCCCCTTAAATAGAGCGATTTATGGATAAAGGCCCATTTACACCAATGGACGATAACACTCTTGATTACAAGCATGGTGCAGTTTTGTCTCCTGCCGCTTTAAATGCTCGAGCTCTTTGAAGTCGGGTAGATTCTGATTGGCTGTCAAAGATTTTACCGTTTATCATCTAAAACAAACATTCTGAAAGTGATTCCAACAATATCGCAAATCACTAAGAAATGACATGCCACGTATGATGGACTAACCTGCACTTTAGACAGCTCGTAATGGTCCGCTTCAGGTCCGGGTAGGGTCTCTCTGGACGGTACGGCCCTGTACGCAGAACCAGATGCCAGACAGTCCTTTCCCAAATCATGTCCTTTCATCTTCTTTTACCAACATAGGAGCACTTTTGTTGCTTCAACTCTGAGCTTTATCTGGTCAAAGTCACCAAATCTGAACTGATGAGAGAAGGAATGGGTTAACATGAATGGAAATGTTACTCTTATTTCGCCCGACTCAGCACTGATCGAGCACATTATATGCACAAATTCCATTTTTTCCCTTTTACGCTTTAAAGTCTGACAAGATGGTATTGTTGTTGGGAAATTATTGTATGGAAAAACATTCAAATAGACCAATCTGTCCAATATTGTTATCTAATGACATTAGCATAAGGTCATTTTTAGTAGGCACTTTCAGTTGCCTTTTTAGCCATCATTTGGCCAGGCTAAGTAAGTGCATTCCTTTTTGAATTTCACGAAAACATCACGTCAGACTAAAATCAAATGAAAATGACCATAAAGATCAGGGACGGATTATCCAATGGACATTATGGCCACGGGCCCAATTTTAAAAAGACACGATCGGTGCAACATATTCAGTGGAGTAGGCAGAAGAGAGTAAGACTCTCAGAAACGGCTTTTGATGCGATCGAATCCGCCTTCTTACAAGCTATAAATCATAATTTACACTCTATGTTATTATTACATCCTGTTAAAGGCACAATATGTAATTTCCGCCGCTAGAGGGCGCGTATTCAAAATAAACAAAGAAACAAAGGTGTAGTTTGATGATGCCGTGACTGAGTGTGGAATCATGGGAGTTGTGGTCTTCATCCCCACAGCCGACGCAATCCGACGGGACTCGGGCAGAAATCATGTTCATGGATGAGCTAATGATTTATTAACGTAGTAGAATAAAGCAGGGTGAGGCTGAAAGCCGTCGAAGCCAAAATTGCTTATTTCTCTGGATTTAAACATTCTTCGAAACATTTGGGATAAGGAAAGTACACAAGTCAGCAAAATATACAACACTGTTCTAGTGGTTTTTGGATATTTTAATAAAAAAATCTTACATATTGTGCCTTTAAAGTTCAAAAATACTGAAGTGCAAATAGTATCTGCCAATATAAAGTATAGATAGCATAATTACTATTTACACTTATTGCAAAGATTGCTTCTTGTCCAGGAAAGTATTATTGCAATCAAGTGGTGTAAATCTTGTATGATGGAGAATATCTACAGGTGTTGATATTGTCCTTCAGGTTGTGATCTGTAACCTGTCAGTGTAACAACAAATATTACCCTAGAATTAAAAACGTTGATTGTGCGCGGGTGTGGGGGGGTCCGACAAGACATTGTGCCCAGGGGCCTCTGATTTCTTAATCCGGGCCTGATAAATATTTTCATGACGACTAACCCAGTTTTCACTCAAAATTATCTTGACTATAATGCATTCATACGTTTTGCCATTCCTTTTAGCCATTTTTATTGCATTAGAGTAAATAAATATATTAAATACAATTTATTTAATTCAAATATGCATAAATGAAGAGCACAAAAGCAAATACTATCATGATGTATAAATACTACATATTTATACTTGTTTTTAGACTTTATTGCTTTACGGTAATGAAAATGAGGGGAAAATGTGCTCTACTGTATGTATTAATGCCATAATGAAACACAACTTAGCAGTCTTTCATTAAGGCGAAAGATAGTGTATTATTTCTTTCTTTTATGCGATATGCCCGAACATGTTCTTGACGGGTTTCACGTGATTCACCCTGCGATGACCAAAAATGTGGTTAGGTTACTATTAGTGCATTAATGATGTTGATGCACTCACTAACTTTTTACACACGGCCAATATTTTGACATTACCGGACAGTTATGACGCTGTCGTGAATGAATGTACACATTAATATATTGATCTATAAAGCGAGAGAGCGGCGTTTATCTGGCGAATATCCCATTGCGCGTTGACTAACAGCTACATTCTCGGAAGACACAATAAAAACACAAATGATGTCTACATTAGATGACACTGGATAAGCTGTGTTTATTTGAGTGCAATAGGCCCCGCATCTCCTCTAACGTTAACCAGAAGAGAAGAAACAGTTCCCGAAAAGATTGAAAACAACAAACCACACGGGTTTCATTCAAAGACATCTACAGGCATTTTTTTTTTTTTGACTAAACAAACCACGGGTTTTATATAGATATATATTTTACATTACCCAAAAGGTTTTTATTGTTATTGCAAAGAGCACACTTTAAGTAATCCCATTCTTATTGTAATAATCCCATCAGTGCCTTTTTAGATCATAATTTCCCACTTAATTTTGTTGCATATATGCATCCTGATCTGGATTATAATTAAACATCACGCATTAATATCAATTGCATAAATTTGTTTCCATATCCCGACTAAATAGAGCGCATCATCAGAACTACTGAGACAATAGATGTCACCTACATCAGGATATAACACAAAGAGAAAGACGATGTCCATCACAGCAGCGCATATTCACATGATAGACGCGTTATTTGTTTAATCTTCTTAAAAGTCAATATAATAATTTGCCATGACAGGTCAAATGATGCTAAAATCAGAAACAGTTCAAAAAAATGTAATTATGGTGTCAGAATTACAGATGTGTCGCATGCAAAGTATACTACAATAAATCTTATTTTACATATCAAATAAAAGATAAAAGTGTCCACTGCACCAGGTACCTGCTCGTCTGGTTGGTCTGCGGATCTTCAACAACACAACAGCGGATGGAGATGAACAACTTCGTTACAAACCAGTTATTTGAAGGACTCGGATGGACCCCGTTATGGGAAATGTAGTGCAATGAGCGTTCGTTACAACTGCATATCGTATAAGTGGCGAGTAAATGGAACTACATTACCCACAATTCACTTCCCCTTGAACGCGTCAACGCTCTGTCAGTGGGCGGGGCTTATTGCGCGATGGAAGGCGACGCGCATCCTCTGCAGTCAAACACTAGTATTACAGTGTGGTAAAAAGCGTAGGGCTCTGGGGTGGAATTTTACCATTCCAGAAAGTACAGTGCGATGATGATACTGCAAAATATGCGGACATTATTCCTCTCGTTTCACTGTTTCATCGGAAATTACACCTGACGCATATTAACCCCTTACAAGCTGAATTATGCAAAAATATGTCCATGCATTTCCTCTCTACATACAGCCACAAATTATTTAAAGTACCCCTATTATGGGTAATGAAAGGTTCATATTTTGGTTTTGGGAGTCCCCGACAACAGGTTGACATGCATGCAAGGTCAAAAAACACTTTCATTGTCTTATAATATGCATTTATTTTTATCTTACTTGCTCAACGTCTCCCAAAGGATTCACTCAACGATTCATTTTTCCAAAGCCCTCCTTTGCGTGACGCTAATCTGCGGTGAATGGTCCGATTGGTCTCATTTTCATTTCATCATGCCTGTAATGCCTGATAAACCAGCGTTTGTGAGCGCAGTGCTGCTTTGTGTACAGCGTTACTGGGGAAACTATTTTTACTTCATTTTAAGACTCCTTTCAATGATTCAGAGTCGACTCTTTCTTTTGAGAGACAATAACTTTATACACGGTGCACTTTCAGATTTAAAACTTTGCAGGATGTTTTCATGCATTTAGAGCTGTTACACACTGCATGAAAGGTAATTTTCAAAAATCCATAATAGCGGCACTTTAAAATATCAGTATATTAAATATCAGTTTGTTATCCATATAATAATAAATTTGCTGCAAGTTTGATTGGAGTTGATTTGTTGACATCAAAACGGTTAATTATAAATGAACTCAAATCATTGTAGATTCAGGTTATTAACACACAAAACGAATGTGCATTTAATCTATCTATCTATACAATGAAAAGTAGCTGGAATTACAATCATTTCAAATTTCATTGGATAGACATTTAAAAGCTAATATTACATGTAAACAGGTAAGTGTAAACATACATTTTTTACTAAAGTCACTTCCCATCTTCAGTAAAAAAAAATAAAATAAAACTATTGTTTTAGTTTCAAGATATAAATATTAAAGTTAGAATCATGCCACATTTGTCTGCCCAACCTCACAGGACACCATTTTTATATATTTATTTAGTGTATGTGTGGGTAGCCTCGACAGTGACTGACACACTAGATCCATCTTATGTACTGTATATTCAATGTATAAAACTCACACTTTAGTTTGCATTAACAGACTACACAAACTAATTTAGTCAAATGAAGACAGGTAAATGTCACTGTATGGAGTTTTTTACAAGCTCAGCAGTTGCTCTGGTTTACCAAAAAGTCAAATGTCCCATCGCTGTCTCCTGATCTAGAATAAACCCAGACAAAATGTTCTTGTAAGTGCTGTAATTTCCCTTAATTGTGCTCTTTTCAGATGTTTCTACTGGAGCATCAGTTCCGCTGCAAATCTGGCTTGAAACAACAGTACATTTCTCAGACGTTGCTCTACTGAAAAACTGGGCAGAAAATTGCAAAAGCTAGCAAGATTTCGAAGTGGTTGCAGAAACTATCATACTTTGTAATACCAAAGAAAGACCAGAAAGGCAACTTTTTGGACCAATTTTTTATTGTCTGTACACAAAAGCATGTTACACACGAGATGGGTACAGCATCTGAAAAACAAAAGCAAAAAGTTAGCTAATTGTTAATACTTGCTTCATTACAAAAAAAAGCTGCGTTTCATGCATTTTGCCACAACCGTACGGACAGTCATCATGGCTCAATCTATTCACAGGAGTGAATTCAAAGTAACACATTTACAGCATCAAGTCATGCATCAACAACTGTACATTCCCCTTTTCTGAAACTTGAAGATTATAAAAGACAAGAGAACACATTTGTGCCATACCTTCATACGTCAGGGGTGTTCTATCCTGCTCCTGGAGGCCCGGGGTACTGCAGAGTTTAGCTCCTACCCCAATTAAACACACCTGAACCTGCTAATCAAGCTCTTACTAGGCATAGAAAAATCTACCAGGGTGTGTTGAGGCAAGTTGGTGACGAATGTGCATTTAATCTATCTATCTATACAATGAAAAGTAGCTGGAATTACAATCATTTCAAATTTCATTGGATAGACATTTAAAAGCTAATATTACATGTAAACAGGTAAGTGTAAACATACATTTTTTACTAAAGTCACTTCCCATCTTCAGTAAAAAAAATAAAATAAAACTATTGTTTTAGTTTCAAGATATAAATATTAAAGTTAGAATCATGCCACATTTGTCTGCCCAACCTCACAGGACACCATTTTTATATATTTATTTAGTGTATGTGTGGGTAGCCTCGACAGTGACAAAAACACTAGATCCATCTTATGTACTGTATATTCAATGTATAAAACTCACACTTTAGTTTGCATTAACAGACTACACAAACTAATTTAGTCAAATGAAGACAGGTAAATGTCACTGTATGGAGTTTTTTACAAGCTCAGCAGTTGCTCTGGTTTACCAAAAAGTCAAATGTCCCATCGCTGTCTCCTGATCTAGAATAAACCCAGACAAAATGTTCTTGTAAGTGCTGTAATTTCCCTTAATTGTGCTCTTTTCAGATGTTTCTACTGGAGCATCAGTTCCGCTGCAAATCTGGCTTGAAACAACAGTACATTTCTCAGACGTTGCTCTACTGAAAAACTGGGCAGAAAATTGCAAAAGCTAGCAAGATTTCGAAGTGGTTGCAGAAACTATCATACTTTGTAATACCAAAGAAAGACCAGAAAGGCAACTTTTTGGACCAATTTTTTATTGTCTGTACACAAAAGCATGTTACACACGAGATGGGTACAGCATCTGAAAAACAAAAGCAAAAAGTTAGCTAATTGTTAATACTTGCTTCATTACAAAAAAAAGCTGCGTTTCATGCATTTTGCCACAACCGTACGGACAGTCATCATGGCTCAATCTATTCACAGGAGTGAATTCAAAGTAACACATTTACAGCATCAAGTCATACATCAACAACTGTACATTCCCCTTTTCTGAAACTTGAAGATTATAAAAGACAAGAGAACACATTTGTGCCATACCTTCATACGTCAGGGGTGTTCTATCCTGCTCCTGGAGGCCCGGGGTACTGCAGAGTTTAGCTCCTACCCCAATTAAACACACCTGAACCTGCTAATCAAGCTCTTACTAGGCATACTAGAAACTTCCAGGCAGGTGTGCTGAGGCAAGCTGGAGCTGAAGTCTACAGGTCACCGGCTCTCCAGGACTGAGTTTGGCATGCCAAGTACAAAGATCTCCCAAAACCTCTTCTCAGGTGTGCGTGTTTCTTATGCTAAAAAAGCTGCCACATGTGAAAGAACTACAAAACCCCACCATGACCCTGAGGAAGGCAAAAGTTCAACTCCAAGTTGCTCTAGTTGCACTGTTCTTGCACTCATTGAATTTGGAAATGCTCTTTTCTCAAGGTTCTTCCTTTCTAGCATAACTCCTAACCTAAACTCACATTTGCAGTTAAGGTTAAATGCAGTTTCTCAGATACACATTTCACCGCAGGAAGATCAGTTAATACTAGGGATGCTCCGATCAGGATTTTTGCAGCCGATACGGAGTACCGATTTCTTGTCATGGTGATCAGCCGATACCAATGCCGATTCTGATGCTTCAAGCTTTAGATGGTTTCATCAGGCGTATGCACCTGTCCCGAAGTTAACTTCTGGTCTGCGTTTGTTTATCAGTCTGGCTATGGCGCCGGCTACAAACACAGTTAAAGTTAAGGTGATGAGTAGACTGAAGTTGGGCCCAGGTGGTTGTGCTGTGGGATGCGTTTCCCATACAATTATTTATTTGTGGCGCTCGCCACAATATCAAAACTAACCGATTTTCCAAAAGGCTTCGTTGAATAAACATGAGCACGT
>NW_015654534.1:931069-948168 GCF_001515625.1 Sinocyclocheilus rhinocerous
CCGGCTACAAACGCAGTTAAAGTTAAGGTGATGAGTAGACTGAAGTTGGGCCCAGGTGGTTGTGCTGTGGGATGCGTTTCCCATACAATTATTTATTTGTGGCGCTCGCCACAATATCAAAACTAACCGATTTTCCAAAAGGCTTCGTTGAATAAACATGAGCACGTACTGCACGTTTAAAAATCAAAACGAGGCACGGGTGTTTTTAGATCACTGTATTTCTGAATGAAGACTCTTTAGAAAATGTTCGATGTGTGTGTGTGTGTGTGTGCGCGTTCGCCTGATCGGGAAGTTGCAGTGACAGAAACAGTTACATTCCAGATAAAGTTTGAAAGGAGTAAAACCAGTGTTAATGCTATTGAGTAGGCTAATATGGCCAAAGAAGATATTTTGTTTTATAAATAAATTGTTCATTTAAAAGCAGCCCACGATCAGCGTATTATTTTACTGTTATCCCTTATGGCTCCGACGAGGTTTTGTTCCGTCCTCCACGCTGTGACAATTCACAAAAGACTATTTTTAGCCAAGCAGCGCAGATTACGCCGGATCTGGGTCAGCGCCGCCACACGCTTGCGTCATGGTACTGTCGTGAATGCGCGTCCACAAGTGACGCAGTAGAGACGAAAATGTGGAATAGTCGTTATTTTTGTAGTTACCTTGCTGTCTATGGGAGGGTCAGAAAGCCCTCATATTCATCAAAAATATCTTAAATTGTGTTCCAACGATGAACGAAGGTCTTATGGGTTTGGAACAACACAAGAGTGAGTAATTAATGACAGAATTTTCATTTTTGGGTGAACTAACCCTTTAAACCAGCACTGCCTCCATTCAAGTTTAGGCCACTGCCACATTATAAAGCCATGCATATACTGGGCAAATGAAAATGGGCATAACACACTAGCAAAGTATAACCAGCCCTAAAAATCAGTTAGTCTAGTAATTATGTGCTTCAATGATATTCATACTTAAAGTGATAGTTCACCCAAAACTGAGAATTCTGTTATCATTTACTCACCCAGTATCATCAGTATTTTTTCCATACTATGGAAGTCAATGGCTACCATTAACTGTTTGGTTACAAACATTCTTCAAAATAACTTTTTTTGTGTTCAACAGAAGAAACAAACTCGTATAGGTTTGAAACAACTTGAGGGTGAGTAAATTATGATAATTTTTGGGTGAACTATGCCTTTAAAGCCAGAGAGAGAAACATTAAGACGCTTACCACACGAATCCTGTGCCCGATAGCCTTTGCGGGAAGGTTGCTCTTGAACTTGGCACGAACCATTCCACTGTTTCCATGAGCCCGTGTGACTTTACCCCAGATGACGCGTGTCTTGTTGGGTTTACCGCCGGGTGTTACTGTGTTCCTTCAGACAACATACAACACTCACATTAAATAACACTGCCGACTACGGACAGAAACCAAATAAGACCATCGATAGAAATGATGAAATTTGCATGCAAATGTCAATGTTTCAAAGTGCCTATTTAAGTCAACATTAAAGCCAACCCATTTTACTTCCATAATCTGACATTTCTATGTGAAACATGAGCTGAATCCAATGATGACCAAAAAAAAATAATAAAACGGACATCGGGAGATTTTTGATCATGAACTCTCAAGGTTATACATATTAGATTTTGATAAAACACATCAAAAACTTTTAGAATATCAAGCACCAATTAATCATTCAAAATAAGAGCAGAAACATGCTGCAGTTAATTGTAGTGGTCGACCGATATTGGTTTTTTGACAGCCGATGCCGATATCTTGGAAAGCAGGGTGGCCGATGGCCGATATAATTTTTATTTCAATTAATGTTTAAGAAATTTGAAATAATTTGAAAATGGATTTAAAAACAAATGTGTAAAATAAACATACTTATACTTTAGATGACAATGTATTTTTCACAAATAAATAAATATTTAATAAAAAGTCAACATTGTAACCAACAGGGCACTAAGTAATCTGGGAAGTTTGTGTGCATTGGGAATCATATTTTTTTCAAATAAAGCCAAGGTAACAGTAATTTTACACACAGCACACAGTGAAAATGACATGAATATGACAGTGATGCATAAAGCGCAGCATAATTTAAAATCACTAGTTTAAAGTTTGTCGATCGCACATCTCCAGTGAAGCTGAACTCTCCTCCTGTCAGCATTCAGTTTGCATGGACCGATCGTCACGCAGAGAACACGCGATCATGCAGGATACAAACGCACACTTCATAAGATCTCACAACTGGATTCGACTAAGTTTGCAAGGTTTGTGAAATTAAATGTTCATTAATCATTCAAAGATTTGTTCAAATGATTTTAATGCGTATTTGCTGAATGCTGACGGCAAACGAGACCATATTATAATGTCTGCTTTTCTATTACTAATAATATAAAAGCAATCGTTATAATACTTTTTTGTATACATTTTAATTCCTTTAACCGTTCTATCTGATTATTAGACAGACTACTATCCGTATTAGACAGAACTGTTAACGACGACAGAGGGAGAATGTGAGCACTGTGTGCTCAGGCGCTGCCGACAGAACTGTTAACGACGACAGAGGGAGAATGTGAGCACTGTGTGTTGTCGACACACTGTCGGCCATGGCAATATATTGGTCGACCACTAGTTAATTGTAATTCCATGTTGGCTTCAAAATCGAAGTCATGATACCAAAGAGACTCATTAATGTACTTGTCACTCACAACTGCAAAAACATTCAAGCATGGAGTCAAGTCTTTCCTCAACATGCCACTCGGCTCTTCACTGTGCAGCACTTACTTTTTTGCCTTGTAGACGTAGGCACAACGTTTGCCCAGGTAGAAGTCGACCTCTGAGCGGTTGTAGACTCCCTCTACCTTGAGCAGAGCAGTGTGCTCACGCTGGTTCCTCAGGCCACGCTTGTAGCCAGAAAAGATGGCCTTGCTCCACAGCCTAAAAGAGAGACAAGGTAAAAACAGTTTAATTATCTTTAACTTAGGGCTGTGCAAAAAATCGAATGCGATTTTCATGCGAATCTTGTCAGTAAAGGCGCTCCTGTGATTAGTAGTAAATCTCCAGCACGTGCTTTCAGATGGAGCGGCATTTACTACACAGAGCCGTAGATCACTGACAAGCTACACAAAATCGCGTTCAAAATAGAAAAAATTTCATACATCAGCCTTCTGTGGCTCATATAGTATAATATAGAAAATATGAAGCAGACTAAAGGATTGGGGGCCATGAAGATGTTGGAGCAGAGTGCTATTATCATCAATTATCAAGAGACACCGTTCTCCGTTTCAAGGTAGTCACATACTAGCTATAATGTTAAAACAATTATATTGTAATATTGTTTGTGTGCACTTTATGACAAGGTATAATAAGGTTGCAGGATTGTTTTGCACACAGTATTAAACATTAGAGCCCGACCGATATATCGTTTTGCCGATATTATCGGCCGATATGAGCATGTCGCCGATATATCGGTATCGGCGAATATGCCGCCGATATGAAATTTTTTTTACAGAACATATAACGCAGATAAAATGCTTGAAATGGTGTAATTACTTAGTTTGTCCTCCATTGTTTGCTACTGGCGACCTGGATGAAACGCTTTAAAGCTTAAGTGTATGGAATACCATTGAAACTTTGAACGGCCATATCTCCGTAACGGCGCGCGAATCCGCACCAAATTCGGGGGATCTCTTCAGCTCAAGGAACCCTCTCGAACGCGAATCGAGTGCACGTCTCGAGGCCATCTTTCGAATGAAACCACCCCCACGTCGATAGCCCCCGGGGTTCGGGAGTTACGGGTGGTTAAGTTCGCGGTCCGGCGCCGACCGATCAACGGGGCTACCGACACGCGGAGGGTGGCATTCGAGAGGGCTCCTCGAGCTGAAGGGTTCCCCCGAATTTGGTGGAGATCCGCCGGTGCGTTCGCGAGATAGTGACACCAGTCAACACTTTCACTTCAGTAAGGAGGTCTCTTGTTCAGGCAGCAGCATTCAAGCGTTGTCTTATTCGACCGTAAGTGCCCTGCGAAGTGGACTTCACATGAAATTCCACCATGATTCCAGTTCCAAGGGAACGTACACGTTACATTCAAAGGGCATTAAAGTCCGCAAGACGTGAATTTATTTTGTATTTATTTACAGAGGTATATTATGTCACACTTCACACTTCTCTAGTAAGTTTCGTCTGTGTGTGAAGACAGTAGCGCAAATCCGTGAATGAATGTTCCGAAGTGAAATAAACTTCAACGGAATAAACCCATATCGGTCGGGCTCTATTAAACATTCCTGAAACTTTCACCGACACAACTCCGAAATGAATAATATAAAAAATAATAAACTGAACAATTACACTCGCAGAAAGCATATACTTTGTGGTCAAAATGAGCTTAAAATGCTAAATAAGCCTGATTAGAGATAGTAAAGAACCTTTTTCAAAAGCATAAACATAAAATAACTTCATTCATTCAAAATCATTTGAAAAATTGCAAGTACTTTATACCCCCAGTTTGTGAAAATGTTCAATAGTCAGAAAATGTGAAAAAATATTTGTTAAACACAGTTTAACGTATGATCTGATATTTATTGTTTTATTTTTAATTAGTTTTTGTAAATAAGTTTGTTATAATCCTATTTTGCTCTGTTTACTATTTGCAATAGTTACCACTTACTTTTCAAATAGTGCGATTTTTGGTTAATTGTAGGCCTATTAATAAACTAGGGTAAGTTTGATCCTCAAACATTATTGTAATTATTAATTATGATAGGCCTAATAATTTATGGAAACCACAACAATTAAAAAACAAAATATACCCGTTTTTAAATTTGTAGATAATCACAAGTGAGATTCATTGTCATTTTGACCACTGAACTAGGAAATGTCCCCGGTTTTCATTTCAGAAATCTGGTCACCTTAATCTAAAAGTGCAAACTAACCAAAAAATGAGATGTTATTTATACAGCCAAATATATTCTATTAGCTTATATATTATAGCAAACCAGACTTTTACAATTGTACTAAAAGGCCTTTACTTGCTAAAATGTATAATCTATAAATTAGATGACAGAAGACATGTAGTAAATTGTTTTTTTTTTTCAGCAAAGTTTGATCATGTTGAACATTTCTAGGTTTTATAGTATTAAATGCATTCGTTATCACACTGAACTACACATCAGTTCACATTTACATTAGTGACAGCTTTTGTGTCTCACCTTCCAGGCATGATGATGCTTTGACCAGGTCAGACCTAAAATGACAAAAATTACAATAACATTTAGCCATATACAGTCCCCCATTGTACGAGAATTATTGAATATACACACATATGCTACATCTGCACTACATTAGCATCGGAGCTGCTGCATGTTTATCCTCATCGCCAAGTTACGCTGCTCACTTCTTATACGTTAGACGTAGTTCATAGTTATTACGTCTTCAAAACAAGCTTATCACAGTAGAAACCAACAAAACTGAGAAACTAAAATGCATGTTTTGACAATAATAAGGAGAAATGAGCTCCGGATAAGAGTTTAGCCTGAGCCGACTGCGTCCAACAATCCGTTTCAAATCCAAAGCATCTTCTGTCAAACAAAGCAGAACTCCGAGGAACGTGGACTTCAGGTGTATTTTTATCAATACTGGCAGAAATTGTGGTTTAGTTTACATAACGCAAGACTAAAATGTCGCATTTTTAAAAGTCGAGCTCAGAAAAGCTCACCTGATTCTGTCTCAAAAATGGAGGAAAGACCGCTCGCAAGGAACGCTGGGGAAATGTTAGCAGCGGTGTCTGAAAATCTGCCTGACTGAAATGAAAGCGGTTTTTTTTCGCATTCAAATTATAACACTTTTCCAGTTCCCCCTAAATCACCAACAACAACAATAACAACATAATTAAATGTGTTCTTTAAATTATTCTTCAATTAATCATTCCTTACGAAAATGAACCATGGTTTTGCTACTCTAACCATAGTTTAACAATACAGTATGTCTACATGTAGTAAAACTGTGGTTATACAAATAATCGATACACCAAAAAAACATGGTTACTACACTTTTAAAACACCATGGTTAATTTTCACAAGGTATTTGCTTTCATTTTAACAATTGTATTTTTTTTTGTAGTGTACATATATCACCTTTTCACATATTATTTCTATTATTTATTTAGTTTTATTTCTACATTCTACCTTAAACAGTGCAAAATACATATGCACACTTTTACATATAAAGACATATATAAGTATTTATAATTTAGGCTATATAATATAAGTTGTTAATATAAACAAGACATTATAGGCATAACATTTTATTCTCATCTGTGTGTTTGCTCAGAACAGTGGGACCTTTCCAAAAGCACCAGGGTGTCTGTGTTCAACACACACACACACACACACACACACACTTTTTTAGACTTTAATTAGGCTTTTATTAGCCTACCACTAAAGGAAGACATTTGAAAAGTTTTTAGGAAGTCCCCGAAGGGATGTTTTTGTTTTTTAATTAATCGGATGTATAGCTTCACTTCTGTGAACAGCTGTTTCAACTGTTAATAATGGAGAAAGGTCTTAATGGATAACCAATTATTCATATACAGTATCAAACTCAGACAAGACGTTTAACAACAATCTTTTGCGTTCTTTATAGAAAATATTAAATGCAGTCATATTGCCCATAAAAATGCTCCAGATGTTATCCAGTGGCTTGGCTTTTACATCACATGGAAGGACATTAGAACCATATCACGTATTATATTTTATTTTTATGGAAAAGGAAACTGTGAACCCTGAAAATAATTACTTCTTTTTAGGTTTTGGAGTGGTTGTATTCAGGGGCGGATTTAGTGAATTGGGGGCCCCAGGCAAAATATAGTAATGGGGCCCTACACATCTGCACACATTTTCCTAGATCAACCTTGAGGTTCCTTTTTTGTTGTGATGCTTGCTGCTGCACAATGGTGCCTCATAGTTGTGTCCAATGTTTCTACATTTTTCATGTACATGTTATAATGACTTTCTTTCATGTTGTAGACCACGAAATAGCAACTAAAAAAAACCAAAATAAATTATAAAATGATAAACCTCACAACTGAGCGTTTAAACCAGGGGTGAGCCAGAAGTATAAATTATTATATTCATTTAAAACGGGGTTATGTGGGTGGATTTTCGCATTGAACAAAAACTACAGACTGGATTATTGAAAATGAACATTCATTCTCTGCCAGTAGGAGGCGCTTTTGGAACGTCAGAAATATAGAATGAGAAAAGTGTGAAAAAATATAGCCTATATTGACGAGGAAAGTCCACTGATGAGTTACCAGCGGAAGCCTGTGTGCAAAGGCTGTCTAATTCTAAACTTTAAAATACATTTATTTTTAGTTAGTAAAAAAATAATGAAAAGGCAATTATACATTTACACACCTAAGGACTATATCAACCAAAAAAGTAACTGCGTATGTGTCCTCTACATGGTTCCTTCTTATAAATGAGTAGGCGGCATTTAAAACCATTATAAACATATAATACACACTGTTTCTCAATATTTAATTACACCCTTGGCTTTTGGGGGCCCAAGGCGGTCACCTACCTTTGCCTACTGGGTAAGTCCGCCCCTGGTTGTATTTCCATCTGCGTTCTCCTCTGTTGTTTCCTCAGCATCATCCTTGTTCTTGCTGTCCTTCTTGGATCTGAAGGGATTCTTAAGCTGCAAACAAATGACACACATTAGTAAAACAGAATTTAGTTTAATAAGTAAGTATTTGTAGCCCACTCATACAGAGGAAAAAATACCTTTTTAAGTATGTTTGATTTCATCACCTTTAACTTCTCTCTGAAGGTCAATTCTAGATCCTCCTGTATTGACACATCGTGACTCTTCCGTTCAATCTTGACATATTCGATGGAAATTTCTTTGCCAGCAAGTCAAAAACTTGACTGACCAGCAGCTCTGTCAAATGATCCACCACTGTCAGACCAAAATCCTCTTCTTTGATGATGAAGGGCATCACTGGAGTATTTTCAGGGAGCGTTGCAGGACAGGGCAAAGTGGAGGACACAAAAAGCCGCTGCACGAGTTCCTCCACAAAATAATGGAGAAAATCTCTAGCTGCCGTTCTGACCTCCTTCGAGACACTCGTCTAGTTCATTAAATCTGCGAGCCTTTGATGCAGACGCTCTGAGGCTGCGTAACTGTTGTCCTACGAGCTGAAGTGACCGCTGCACTTCGACATATATAAAGCGGTCATCAGTGAGTCAAAAAAGGTGGTCTTTGGCCTGTTACTGCATGAGGGATGATTTGACTCCAGCAGGACAAGTGATATTCCACCCTCAGACGACTCAAAAGCCGGCTGCAGAACTGGGACAGGCCCAGTTTCCCAGATTCTGGATGCTGCAGTGGGATTGTTTGACCAGGCGCTAATGACATCCTCCACAATGTAATCAATTACATTACTTGTGACCTCCACCAAATGGCTCGGGCTGAGAGCACATGGGAGTTTGCCTTCTATTGCAGCAATAACCGTGCTGATGGCTGTCGTGGCCACTGCGCGGGAGATGTGGCAATGTAAAACATTCATCCTTCGGATGACACCAGTGATCAGTCATTCCCCAATATCAGTGCAGGAATCGTCAGGACAGAAGTAAACGAAGCATGGTGACGAGGCTGCATTGATCTTCAGCACGCTGTGGTGCATCACCG
Organism: Sinocyclocheilus rhinocerous; assembly: GCF_001515625.1. Classification (NCBI taxonomy): domain Eukaryota; kingdom Metazoa; phylum Chordata; class Actinopteri; order Cypriniformes; family Cyprinidae; genus Sinocyclocheilus; species Sinocyclocheilus rhinocerous. The sequence continues at coordinate 939,762 of NW_015654534.1, forward strand.
CATTCACCCGATGAAGAACTTCCTCCACCACAATGCCAGCGAGATCAGAGGAACGTGAATTATCTTTACCCAGAGAGTCGCTGAAATCACAGTCAGCACTACTGAGGAGACCATCCACCGTGATCCCAAAAAAGGGATTCAAGCGGATACACATATGGAAGTTGTTCCATCTTCAGGATCACTGGTCTTTCTAATGTGTCCTGCTGAATATTCTCAGTGGATGAGGATGTCAATGGCCTGTTTGCGTTCACAACTGCATATGGAGCCATGCCTACTATCTTAGACCGTTTTGGTATTAAATCAGTTGTAGATGTGGCAGCTGACGTTGCAATGGAAGCCAGCATTTGATAGATTTGCTGTCTGGAGAACTTTGTGGAAAAAAAGCAAAATGAGTTTTAGTTCTCATGACGTGAGCTGGTTTTTATCACTTTAAGTTTATGGTATTTTCAAACCTGTAGGTCGTTTGCTTTGTTTCAAAATGGGGATTTGATTTGTTACAGTGTTGCATTCTCTTTGATTCAGTACACTTTCATAGGGCGACATTTCAATGCGAATGTGTTTATGTAAGTCACATGTGAGTAAACCTGTGCCCTCTGCTAATTAGCAATCATCCATCTGGAAGGGTTGTCAAGTTAGCACTATGGACTAGCTGTCATTACACACACATATACAAATCTATAAAATACTTGATTCCTGCTCTAACTGATCAATTATATTTCTAATTTTAAACGTTACAGATTTCCATATCAGCGCATAATGATTTAATAACTCCAACATATATCCAGCTTTATCCACATACACTTTTATGGTGTATTAATTAATATGGACTTACCGGATAGCTCAATGCTGCCTGTATCACTTTTAAATTCCTGAAAAATAGATAGTTGTTAAAGGGGTCATATGATGCTGCTAAAAAGAACATTATTTTGTGTATTTATCTGTGAGTCAGAACTCACACAGGATCAGGAAACAGTCCTCCATAAAATGCGGAACGTGCGGGCTTGAGTGAGCGGTGGCCGGAGGGCTTGAGAACGGTGCGGCCGGCGGGCTTGCGGCAACCACATGTGACGACCCCGGGCTGGACTCCGCTGTTTTTAAGTCACATGACATTTGAATGTCCATCCAAATCTCTTTTTCCCACTGTCACCCTCACACACCTGTTGAAGTGCTTCAGAAATTGCTCTATTAACCTCATTTATAAGCATCTCTTCTCAAGGGGGATATTTTTCAGCATATTTGTTAAGTAAATTAGATATTTTTATTCGCAATTTAACTTTGTCTAACGTAGTTTTAATGTAAATTGAGAAAATATCAATGTTTCCATGGCAACGCTGTACAACAGTGGAATTGCAGTAATGTATTTCCCCATTGGGATTTTTTATAGATAGTAGCATCAATAATATGATTGCAGTTATTTATTTATTTGAAGTTTTTATTGTAGTATAGTTGTATTTATGTATAAATAACAAAATGATTTCTTCTTTTCAGAAAATGAATACAGCAATATTTTACGGAAAGGCCAATAGGAAGAGTGCAGAGTTAGCTCTTCCATGTGATGAGAGTGAGGATGAGTTAGCCTAAATGTTAAATGTTAAATGTGCATTTAAATAGAAAAGAAAATCATAATTTTATAGAAAAACTACTTCTTTTTTTTTTTTTACCATTTCCATTGTGGCAAATTGATGAACAGAGGTGTGACATGTGTTCTTTTTGGCTCATTAAAGATTAATCTTGCAGCGGCATTTTGGATTAATTGTAGAGGTTTGATATAAGTGGCTGGAAGACCTGCCAAGAGAGCATTGCAATAGTCCAGCCTGGACAGAACAAGAGCTTGAACATATAGCAACGTTTCCCTAAGTACAAAATTCGCATTTAGAAGATATAAGCGTTCAACGCTTTTAATTAGTCACTTTTTTTCCTTATATAAAAAAACCGCTATTGGCTAATTTAAAAAAGGGGGCGGGACTGCTCGATATGTCCCGCCCTGTCTTCCTGTTTCAGTTGAAATTACGTCACCACATAGGCCCTGTCCCAAATGGAACACTTCACGTGCACTTGCGGTCTTACTGACTGACAATGGCCGCCGCGTGCGCGTGTCCGTTAAGTCCACGAGAGTTTAGCTCTAACCCTAATCAAGCACACCTGAGCATGCTAATCAATGTCTTCAGGATCATTAGAAAATCACAGGTAGGTGAGTTTGATCAGGGTTGGAGTTAAACTCTGCAGCGCATTGGATCTCCAGGGCAAGATTTGAGGAACCCTGCCGTAGGGTGTCCCATTCGTCATTTTAGCGTTCAGAAGGGTGCTCGCGAGCGCCCCCTTTGAGGCCGTTATGCGCCCTCGATCCGCACTTCTGCTGAGCCCGCACTGCGGCGAGCTCCGCAGCAGACTTCTACCCGACAGTCAAAGCGGCATTACGTCATGAAAGTGCGGACTCAGAGGAAGACCACGAGGGTTTAGGGTGCCATTTGGGACAGGGCCACAGAATAACGCTGCGTGTATTGAGGTATTGAGGCACTTCAGGGGTCCTTTAACTACCAGTCGATTCGCTTTCTAGCGACCTTTATTTTGAAGTGAGTCGTTTCCGGTGGGCGTGGCGCTACGTCTCCGTTCACTCTGCTGCCATTTTAGTGCGCGGTGAGGGGCGAGCGGCCGCACAAATAAACAATGCTGCAATAGTCACAGTCTGCGCTTAGTTTATTTGTGATAGTAGAGCAGTCGACGTTTCTTTACTCGGATCGCACTCCTATTCCATCATGTCCACCGAAACTCCATCGGACCAGGTGAAGTAAAGACATTTGTGGAGTGCTTGAGATCGAGCGCTTGTGTTTGCGGCCTAACGTTAGCTGTCGAGGTCGCTCCTGAGGCGGACTGTTGTGTCGACATTCACCGGTTTATTACACATCTTACGTAGAATGCGTCGAGTGTTTGTAATAAGTTAGTGAAACTGTTGAGGTAACGTTAGTCATCGATGTAATGTTGTTGTTCAGGGGATGGCGATACTGTGACTGCAGCGCAACACCACGATGCTATTGTTTGTTACTTTCACCAGTGTTTACAGCAGCACTCCGAGTTAGTAATTTACTGATACCAAGATTTATTCCGAGTGAACAATGAAGCTTTAAATGAAATTGGTTTTTGGTGTGAAAATGTTCTCTATAAAGGCAGCTTTCGAAGTTTTGAAATAGAACAGCTCGATTTTAGGAGTTATGTTGTATAACGTGTTTTTGGTCGCCTAGATCGGTAGTTTTCAATACTTAAATCCTCAGTACTGCACAGTGCCTACCTCTCTGTTTTTTTTAATAGACAAACTTGGTTTATAGCATTAGTTTTATATCCTTAGTTGAGACTCCAAGACGTGAACTTAATGTTTTAAGAGAGATTTGCAGCTCTTCAGGGCAAACGTTGAGAGCGCTCGACTTTGAGATTGACTGAAAATATGGATATGTACTTGCATTTCTCCAATGTCACCTGAAGCACATAGCATTCATATCACACGTTTCTTTATCCCTTCAACAGGCGGCGGAGTACATCCCAGAGAAGGTGAAGAAAGCAGAGAAGAAGTTGGAAGAAAATCCGTATGACCTCGACGCTTGGAGCATACTGATTCGTGAAGCACAGGTTTAGTGACACAGGGTTGCATTCCTTTTTACCTGGGGTAACGTGTTTTGGGAGGGAACGGGAGGGTCTCTGACAGCACATCTGATGCTGTTTCATGTAAACGGTCTTAGGGACGTACCTTATGATTCTGTATGTAAATTAATTTTACTTCTTTTAGAATCAACCCATAGACAAAGCAAGGAAGACATATGAGCGACTTGTCGCCCAGTTTCCCAGTTCGGGCAGATTCTGGAAGCTATACATTGAAGCTGAGGTTATACTTTATTTTAATTATTTTTCATATCTGTGCATGACAATGCTTCTCCCCATTTTGATCAACAATGTGATATTCACACAACACCAACAATGCACAATAATCGCAGGGCGTAAAGGGAAACTCATAGCTTGTATCATTTAGGGGTTCTCAAGTCATTCTTTTCCTTATTCTTTTCAGTTTTATGAGGTGATATTGTTGCATGTTTTATCTGCAACAGCATTAAAACAATTTTAATGGTATTGGAGTGCTTTAGCCTTTATTACTTGTGTCAATTTCTTGCCTCCTGTGTCATTTCTTTGAGGTTGTTTGTAATTAATTATTCAAGATTTTGTCCATATTAGCGTCTGTTTTTCTCTTGTCCCTCATTCCATATTATACATGTGAGTCGTAGTCTAGCATGCACACTAGGCCACACATTAACTAGTTTGTCTAAATCCTGAGGCAAATTCTATGGTATTTTACAAGTGCACACTCGCTCCACAAAATGCAACACCTGGCCACATACTATACTTTTACATTTACAGATATTTCTGTAAGGGAATATGAAAAAAGCATTATAAATATAGGTGTGCAGTTTAGGAACAGATTAAGTATTATGATGGTAAGTAACATCTTACAAGTAACATTTAGATGCACACGTTACCTAACTAACTTCACATTGACTACTGCAGTCGCTTATGGTTGTATGTTAAGGTTTTTGACTTTTTGCCGCTCAAGTTGGCAAACAATCTTTTTTTTTTTCCTTTGGGTGCAAATGTGACCCTGGAGCACAAAACCAGTCTTAAATCGCTTGGGTATATTTTTAGCAATAGCCAAAAAAAAACATCGTATGGGTCAAAATTATCGATTTTTCTTTTATGCCAAAAATCATTAGGATATTAAGTAAAGATCATGTTCCATTATCCTAACAAACCATACATCAATGTAAAGCTTACTTATTCAGCTTTCAGATTTAAAAAAATTGACCCTTATGACTGGTTTTGTGGTCCAGGGTCACAAATGATGCAACGTCGCTAAGAAAACTTCTTGGTGGAGGGTGGTCTCGGTGATTTTTATTTTTTGTTTTCCCCTCTGCTTAATTGATCGTTATAGTTGACCCTTTGCTAAGCCCCGCCCTTAAACATTACTGGCTAAGCCCCGCCCTTAAACATTACTGACCAATCCCACCTTTGCAAATGCTGCCATCCATCATTTCTCAAATAAGCTTTTGCTTTTTCCTAATATAAATTTATGCAGGAAATTATCCAAAAATGTTGATGTTGGTGAATCATTTATAGTAGTGAAACACGGTACACAGATGAGTTTTTCCTTTTCCAATCCAAAACTGTCAGGCCTCATTCCCAAATATGTATAATATCAGTAAAAGAACCTACATTTGCTTCAAAATAAATTAATGTTACTAACTTGATGTCATTTTTGAAGTGATCCATTTCAACAGTTTGCAGTAATATTGTGAATGCATTGTAAAAACATTCCGTTCAATTACTCACAAAAACATTTTCTTTCGAGTTGAAGTATTTGTGATTTGCAGTCTCGATAGATTTTAATCGTTGCTGCATCCAAAAGATAAAATCCATTGTATTTAGGCCTGTCGCAATAATCAATATATCGACTTAACGCGCAATATATGTACATGACCTCAATAATTTTTGGTGACGCAATATATCGCCCATTATATTTACATAAAAATTAATGTCACCATGGTTTGTACATTCCACTTGCGCCTGTGTCTTTTGCAGCTTCTCGTACATAACGTGGTGTAGTCGGTGCTAGTTCAAATTTAAAAAATGCTTCTACAAACAAAGTTTAATCTGCAGATATGAGTATTGTCATTATTTCAGACCGAGTAAGGAAAATTTCCAATCCATTTTTAGCACTCTGAGCACATTTTATTTGCATTAATTTCTATGGGATGTTCTGTAAAGCTGGTCTCTGCAATCAGTTGGGATGGACCTTAGTGAAGGGTCAGTTAGCATTGTATTTCCAATCACATATCCACAAAATTTTCTCTCCAAAAAAAAAAAAGGTTAAAAAAAAGAGCTGTGGTTAATTATATATAATATTATCGGTTTTCTTCGATTCCAATTTTTTTCCCGTCAATTATAAACATTCTATTTTTTTTGCTGTTGTCACCTCGATTTAACTTTAAAAGGGTCTGGAAAATTATATTTAATGTGATTCAGTATACTTAATTGAAATAGTATTCACCTTATTTTGCAATGTGGAAATAAGCTGTTTTCTTTGAGTGTTCAAGACTTCTGATTCACTAGCCGCTCTAAATAACTAGAAGAATAACAAAGTGCTGTAAACAGTAAAAGCGATACAAACCAGTGTGTTTATGATTGTGATAATGAGTTAAAATAACAAATACCAGTTTGCAATATCAAGCAGTATAACTGTTTTTGTGCAGCTAAAATAACTGGAGGTGAATGGCAGCGGAAGCCTCACACATTCAGGCTGCTCTTAAGTCAAAAATAAGGTGGATATTAGAACAGTCACGGACAAACGACTGAAGTGTTTATGCACTCATCTGGATCAGATTACTTACAGTATGATTGAGCATTTCCAGTCTTGAAATTAATTGCTATTTGATTGTTCTTCAGGCTTCTCCACCTTTAGTCAAAACTGCTTGGTTTTGACAAAACCGTTTTTTTACCGCTACTGTAATAAAATGCACTGCAACAACTTCGGCTTGTCATTGTAATGTGCATCGTAATTTGTGTCAGTGTGTGTGCATGCGTGCGTCTGTCTGAGGCATGGAGACGGCAGTCCCGCAGTGATCGTGCCCCAGAGCCATTCTGCCTCAATACCAGTATTTTTCACACTGTGTCACGCTGAGTTTTGCTTTCGTTTGGAGCTGTTGAGTGGTTGGTTAAGTATGTCAGGCTGTCACCATTTGCTCTGGAGCGCAGACACACTGCCAGCCACCTCTTACAGCTGATCTCAGCTATATTAATGCCATTTAACCTTCTGAAGAGCCACAGAGATGATCTGAAATGGCCTTAATGGGTTAGTTGACCCCGGAATGAAAATGCTGTCATTATTTGCTCAAGCTCATGTCATTCCGAACCTGTATGACGTTCCTCTGTGGAACAAAATAGACATTTGGAAAAAAAATTTTGTTTTGGCTGTGCAATGAAAGTGAACGGGGACCATTTGATTCCCACTGACTTGCATTATATGGAGAGAAAAAATGGAATTTTTGTTGTTGTTTGTTTCCTCTGCTTTTATGTTCTATAGTAGAAAGTACTTCGTACAGGTTACAGCATGAGGGTGAGTAAATGATAACAACTATCCTTTTAATGATAACAACAGCCATATTATCTAATGTTGCAATTTGACCTGTTTTCTGTTAACAAAAATGTTTTTTTCTTCTAATATTACTACACTAGAATGTAGTACAATTGCACAGACAATTAAGAATGAACATAATTCATTCAGCTAAAAAAATCTGTTTTTTTCATTTGTTGTTATCAGTGAAAATGCTTAAGTCCCTGATGGCCTGTTTGATACTAGGCAATCGTTTCTGGGTAAACTATAAAAAAAAAAGATGGCCCAACAGGATAGTTACACAATCCTACAGAGCTTCTGTACCTCTGAAACATTTAGTGAAATCATAATTTGCACTAGCTATTTGAGTACTTGGGAGAATGTTCACACAAAGTTGTTGTTTGTCTTCAGGAATGCATTTGCATTTATATTTGATCAGAATACTGAAACTTGTGACTTTTAGTTTTAGGCCGGTTACCAGAATCACTTGCCCTATCAGTTTTGTACTAAATCATGCATCCCATGATATGTTTATTCCTTGCAAATGTAAACATCTGGATTTCTGGATTTTATTGAAGATTTCTTGTAAATCATTATTATTATAACTGGGTAATCAATTAAGATTTTGTGGAGGAAATTGTCTGAATGACCATCAGTATAAGAAAACAAACGTTTTGCACGGTAAAGCATGTTTATGAATTTATAGCTGTGCAAGCCCATTTCCGCCACAGGATAAAAAAATTGACTTTTTATCTCACAATTCTGACTTTTATTCTAGCAGTTCCAACTTTTTTTCTAGCAATTCAGAGAAAAAGTCAGAATTCTGAGATATGAACTGAGAATTCTGACTTTTTCCTCAACATCCTAAATTTACACCTCACAATTCTTTTTTGTCACTAGAAAAAAAAAAAAAAAAAATATTTGTGACTTTTTCACAATTATTAAAGTCAGACTTGCAAGTTAGTTTTTTATTTCGGAGAAAAAAAAAGTTAAAAAATTGCCAGATGTTTATAACTCGCAATCTTTTATAAACGCAGAATCGTGAGGAAAAGGGTCTGCATTGTGAGTTGAGTTGCAGTTACCTTTTTTATTATTATTTTTTTTTTTTTAAGATTTATTTTTGGCGTTTTATGCCTTTTTATTTAGATAGGACAGTAGGTCGACAGGAAGTAAAGTGGGTGAGAGAGAGAGAGAGGGGGGTAGGATCGGGAAAGGTCCACGAGCCGGGACTCGAACTCGGGACGCCCGAAGCGCAAAGGC
>NW_015654534.1:948214-949266 GCF_001515625.1 Sinocyclocheilus rhinocerous
CTCTACAGGTGACGTCACGGACACTACGTCCATGTTTTTATACAGTCTATGGATAGGAGAGTATGATGACAGGAAGCGAAGTGGGAGAGAGAGAGGGATGGGATCGGGAAAGGTCCACGAGCCAGGACTCGAACTCGGGACGCCCGAAGCGCTACATGTCGGCGCGCTGCCCACGAGGCCATCGGTGCCGACTTTATTTAGTTTTTATCCATGCCAGAAACAGCTTCCTTTTATAGCTGTCATGGCATTAGTATTATAGTTGGTTGTGGCAGCTTTGGGGGAACTTAGAGTTTAATGAAAAATGTAAATTATGTTTATTCTAACACACATAAAAAGAGCTATTTATTTGTGTCATGCCTGCAGAGATAAGTCCTTATTGTTGAGCCTTGAAGTTTTATTTCTGTGTATGACGTAGTGGCGAGAAATGCTGAGAAATTGGTTTCTTGGTGTATTTTTTTTGCTTTATTAATATAGAGTATTGCAATGTTTTTGCTGTTTATTGTGGGCTCTTATTCAAAGCAAAGTATTTATTTGAGGCTTAAATGTTACTACAAAAATGATTAAATGTTGATTTGTAACCTCTGTGAAATTTATTTATTCATTTATTGCTCTGAGGATTTTGAATAAGAGAAATAAACTTGAGTAAACCTGAATTTTAAGTTATCGTCATCATTTGAGCATGATATTTCATATATGACACATGCCCAACTCTATAGTACTTGTTTTTACTTATTGCGCCAAAACAGTAGCTTTGTAAAAGCTTCAGATGCAGCTCATAGGGTCAATTCTTTTTCAGGACTATGCACTCCAAAAATGAGTAGTTTTATTAACACATAATGCCCAACACCTACACTGTAAAAAATGATTGTGATTTTAACAGTAAAAGACTGTAAAAATGCTACAGTAAAAACCTGTTAACTGTAAGTTTCCATACTATATTCGGTGAATAAATATAATTACATTTAATGTAATTTTACAGTAAAATACTGTTAAAAACACGGTTTTTGGAAGTGAAAAAGAAAAAGGCATTGTATAATTTACAGTGAAAAAAC